>NC_000084.6:40692500-40992500 GCF_000001635.26 Mus musculus
AGCTGCCTTCTTTGACTTACACTTTTATAAATATTTACTTACTTACATAACGAACATTGCTCTCAGTCCCTCCCTCACAGAGCCCCTTCCCTCACCCTCTCCACCTCTCTGAGAGGGTGGGAATGTTTCCCTCGCTCAGCGAATCTCCTCACACACTGACACATCAAGTCTCAGCCTGATTCGGTGAATCCTCTCCCACTGAGGCCAGACAAGACAGCCATGAAGACGAAGCTGCCTGTCTGCTACACATGTGCTGGAGGCTTCATCCTAGCCTGTGCATTGTATCTCCAGTGGTGGGTGGCTCAGACTCTCAGAGCTGCCAGGGATGGAGGTGTGTTGACTCTTTGGTCTTCCTGTGGGTTTCCCATTTACTTCGGGGCCCTGTGTCCCTTCCCCGTCTCTTCCGTAAGTGTTCCTGACCTCCATCTAATGTTTGTCTATGGGTATCTGCATCTGTTTCAGTCTGCTTTTGGGTAGAGTCTACACTAGGTTCCTGTCTGCAAGCATAACAGAGTAGCATTATGAACTGGTGTTTGTCTACAGGTGGGGCAGTCTCTGGATGTCATTTCCAAATGCTCCACCTTTTGTCTCTGTAACTCCTTCCATAGGTATTTTGTTCCCCCTTCTAAGAAGGACCAAAGTATCTACACTTTGTTCTTCCTTCATTTTGAGCTTCATGTGGTCTGTGAATTGTATCTTGGGTATTCTGAGTTTCTTGGCTAATATCCACTTATCAATGAGTCCATAGAGTCCATATCTTCATATTACAAATATGATTTAAGGTAAAGTGACCTGAACTGCACGTCCCCCCCCCCCCATCCATTTAGCCACTGTCTTAGTCAGGGTTTCGACTCCTGCACAAACATTATAATCAAGAAGCAAGTTGGGGAGGAAAGGGTTTGTTTAGCTTACATTTTCATGTTGCTGTTGATCACTAAAGGAAGTCAGGACTAGAACTCAAGCAGGTCAGGAAGCAGGAGCTGATGCAGAGGCCATGGAGGGATGTTACTTACTGGCTTGCTTTCCCTGGCTTGCTTAGCTTACTTTCTTATAGTACCCAGGACTACCAGCTCAGGGATGGCCCCACCCACAATGGGCCCTCCCCCCTTGATCACTATTTGAGAAAATGCTTTACAGCTGGATCTCATGGAGGCATTTCCTCAACTGAGGCTCCTTTCTCTGTGATAACTCCAACTTGTGTCAAGTTGACACAAAACTAGCCAGAACAGCCACGTTGAGTTTTGATTGGAGACTGGTTATGTGATGGTATAGGGTGCTGGATGTTAGGTACCTAAGGGCTAGGGTACTACCTAACACTCCCTAAAGCTATGGTAAATAGACCCATTTTAGAATCCAAGGGACAGGGAAGACGCTAGGTTACCATTAAAAAGTAGGCCTGAAGTGTGAATCTAATGAAATCTGGGACCCCAGAACCCTTCCTAGCTGGCCCTGGTGCCAGAACCTGACCCAAGAATACTTAGCAAAGGGCCTGTCTCTGATTATTGGCATGTGCTAGAGGCCACAAATGACAGACTGGTGCTTCACATCTGGGGTTGTATGGGCTGACCTGACTCTATGTTGGCCAAGACTCTGGGGAAGGCCTATGGTTGGGCTCCACATGATTCATTTAATAACTGGCCCCACAGGTGCTGTTTTATTCTGGAGTAGGCCTGAAGCCTCAGGGCATGGATCATAGTTGCTTATGTACAATGATGTGATGGTCTATCTAAGGTCTAAAAATCTTGGCAAATACATTATTTGTGCGTGTGTATATATACATTCATATATATATATATATATATATACATATATATATATATATATATATATATATATGGGCTCCCTTTTGTTTGAGTTGACTGAAGTGTATAACAACAGAGATGGGAGACTCAGAGTAGAGCAATGGGCAATGTATTTTTCTTTAGTATAGCAGAGGAAGTGATTACCATTGCCCTAAGCAAATCTTGACTGATTGAGACCAATTAGTGTTCAGCTCAATGGACAATTATTTCCCTTGATTTTTGTCTCTTTGCTTATTAATCATTGTATGCTCAAAGGGACTTAACTTCAGTCCCTTCCTGGATTCCTATCATTTCCGGCAGAGAAACACATTTGTCTAATTCATGGTATTGGGTTAGAGTGTTTTGTATACTTGCTTTCAGAGGTTATCTCCATCAGTTATTTTATTTTTTCCTTTTACTCTCTGGATGTTGAGGCTATGTGGCCAAAGTTTTATTACATTCTCACACATTCTTTTAACTCTGATGCATTGTATGCATGTATGCTTGTATGTATGTACATGTGTATGTGTGTGTGTATATCATGAGAAGAGAGTGGATTGGGAATTTCTATGTTCATTAGTTTGAAATAGAGATAACAAAACAGAACTGTAAGGTAGATGGTGAACAAATCATTTGCAACCATGTCTGTGTTTTAAAGATATGAAATGTAAACAGCAGCTAGAAAGCATGGCCTGTAGGCCTGGATTTTTTCAAAACCTATTTTGTCTTTTTTTGTTTGTTTGTTTTTCCAGAGCTGAGGACCGAAGTCAGGGCCTTGCGCTTGCTAGGCAAGCGCTCTACCACTGAGCTAAATCCCCAACCCCTCAAAACCTACTATAATAAGAGTTCTTAAATGCTTTAACCTCCCTTCTAACTCATCACATACCAGAGGTGGTGGGAAGGAAAGGTTAATAGGGCAAAGAGGGTTATGGATTTGTTTAGAAAAAGTTACTTGAGTAGATTCCAGTCGTTTTTGTCAAGATATGAGCAGTACACTTCACACAAATCAGCAGCAAACACCACTCATGAAGCAGCTATGGCAGTTTGATCCAGAAGAAACCGTAATGCTCTGCCAATTGGCCTGAATCCACAAAAAGAGCAAGAAGCTGCCAGAATATTACAAGAACTTCTTTGAGGTATTTCTCTCTACAGAGTCACAAGAAACGATGATCAGCAGAGAAGACAAGGAAAACCAATTACATAGTATCACCTACAAAGCCCAAGGAAGACCAGCAAAGGGTGGCAAGGCAAACCAATGCCACAGCATGGTCCACTCTCTGTTGGATTATACTTATACCCTGTCCAAACATCATGTGTTCTCTCAAGAGTCCACTCTAGCAAATCATCATAAGCCACCATTTTTGTCAGGAACCTTCCAGAAAAATGCCATGGGTCTGCTCTCAGCAAAACATTTTCCCAAGTGTCTGTCTCAGCAAAGCATCCTCCCCTACAACAGTTTCTAGAAAAACATCACATGATACAGCTGAGTCCCCAAAGGAAGTAGAAATTTCCACTTCAGTGGACATCTTAGAATAATTACAGTCAGTGTTTCTTTTGACTATGTTTAAATAAAAGACCACTTTGATGGATTAATAAAAGATGGGGACAAACATGTTCATATTTGTTGGTACACATATTAAAGTTCTAGTTATGGCATTTTATTTTGCTTTTTTTTTTCTTTTTTGCCCTTTTGATACAGGTTTCAAGTAGCCCAGGCAGGCCTTGAACTCATTATATACTTGACAATAACCTAGAACTTCTAATCCTCTTGCCTCCACCAACTGAATCCTGGGACTTCCGGAATGCTCTGCCATGCCTAGTTCATACAGTACTGGACTGCATGCTAAAGCAGCACCCTATTGACTGAACTTGTGCTATAGGGAAGCATCTGACCCTCCTGTAAATTCAAGGACACTTCCAGTGAGGTGGTATATATTTCATTATAGAATGTTGAGCTTTCACTGGGGCTTCCAGGTGTGGTACATAGCTTTCTTATTGTGGTAAGGGAAAGATTAGGATTTTCATTTTGTGTATTCTTAGATACAGCTCAACATGAGTTCAACCAGAGACCCTGGCCAATTGTTCACATCCTTCCTTCTTTTTGGGTGCATAAAGAAATTTTCTCAACCTACACAAGGAATAACTGATTGATAATTTAAGTCCTCTACACACCAGCTTCATATTGATGCTTGTTTTATACGAAAACTTTATCAAGGCTATTCATGTATTTTCTGTCCCTAGATGGATGCACACTGGATTCCTCCATTTCAAAACCAGTGTTGTCTGTCTTCCCATCTATAGCACTTGGCACATGCATAACTCACCATATCATTTGGAACCAGGTTATTGACTAGTTTTTCACCTGACATTTTTACTATTAGTACAGAGTTACAGCAGTCGTCACCCATGCTGTGCCTTCTGAGCTCTTCTGGCATTTAGTCCAATATGACTATTGTTATATTCCTCTCGAGAATCAAAGGAGCTCAATGAAGAGTTATTATAGGTAGTGATTCCTTCTGACTTATTGCCCTGTTTATTGTGGTTCTGTTTGTTGTTGTTGGCAAATGCCACACACACTAGAGTCATTTTGGAAGAGAAACTTAAATTTAGGGAGAAAAAAAAACCCTCACTCATGTCGGTCTATGGGCAAGTCCTTAGGGTATTTCTTGATTAATTATTGATATGGGAGGGAACAGCACACTGAGGGTGGTGCCACCATCGAAATGTAGCCCTAATTTTTTTTTTATAGGAACACAGGCAGAGTAAAATGTAGAGAGCAAGGCAGTACTCAGTGTTCTTCCATGTTCTTCCATGGTCTCTGCTTTTGTTTCTGGCTCCAGTTTCCTGCCTCGACTTCCTTCACTGATGGAATGGGACTGGAGTGTAAACTGAAATAAACCTAGCCAAATTGCTTTTGGTCATGATGTTTATCACAGCAATAGAATCCATAAGACACTTGCTCAGCACATTTGTTTGTTCTTACAAGTCCTTGTGAACCTGCTGGTGAGGCCTGCCCTAGTTTCTTAGAGGGTTTAGTTATATGCATAATGAACCTCTTCATATGTGCTTGTGCGGGTGTAGTATCATAATTCTTAGCAATGGAAACTGATCTTTGGGAAATGATCCATCTCCCTTTGCAGGTGACCATAATAAGTACTTTTTTTTTTCACCTGATTATCCCTTTATTAAAATATCAGTTGACTAAACACTGAATCTATCTCATTTTAATGAGTAAGAATCGTTCTCTTTGAATGAGCATCTACCACATGCTTTCTTCTTGTAACACAATCCAGGAATCTGTTTTCTAATGTTAACATGTAAATTTTTAACTCCTTCCTCTCAGCCCACTCTAGTGCCAGAACTCTCACTTACTTTCTGATAAGTAGACAGTTATGTGTAAATACTTGTCTATTGAGGGAAAAAAACCATATCAATATATACATATGTGTAAAACAACCAACAAGAGAACTAAACTCTTTAGACTAAGCCAATGCCCGAGACTTTAATTCAAAGTCAGGAACATTAAAAAGTGAGTAGAATAGGGTGAAAATTCATCGTGAAAATGTGAAAAACCACCAGTTTGGAGTTGTCTCCATAGGGACGTTTCCAGGGAGGTATGTTTACACCATTGTAAGCTTGGGCTTTTCCACTTGTGCCTTAGTTCCAGTAATAACAACTCTGAGACCTGATTATATCTCAATAAATGCCTAAGCTGCCAGATGTTTGTTCCCCAACCAGCTCCTAACTTAATTAACCTATTTCCTTTATTCTGTGAGTACCATACCTCTGCTCAGTTTCATGCTTCTCCTCAGAGTTTGGGTGAACTTCCTCCTGCACTTGACTCTATCCCAGAGTTCCTCTCCCTCCCTCACAATTCCTATCACCCATTTCCTGCAGTACATTGGCTAATCACCTTTTTTATTGACAGGTGTTTCTTCCATACAGTACACATTAGGTTATCTTTCTTAGGGCCATCTACTAAGACCCAAATGTAGCCACTGATTACCCAAGGTTCTGTTGAGGCTTCTTTTTGTCCTAAACATTTTCAACTCACCACTAAACATGTCCACGTGGGAATCCTCCTTTCAGCTTAGCCAGAGGTCTCAAAAATTTTTTTTGTTCCCTCACTTGTCTCAGAATTGGGACTAATTGAGACAAGTAGAGGGAAGTATCACTCCTGACTAGAGTGTGAAAGGACTAAATTCAGGGACAGTAAACTATCTTTCATAATAAAAACAGAAAAATACAAAACATTACTAGTTTCAGTATTAAGATGAAGAAAACATAAAATAATACATATTTTTCTGATTTCTAAGTTCTCACTACTTCTTCCATGGCAGAATTTTCATTCCCTAGCCTCATTTCACCTTGCTCCTTCTATGTTCCCATCAGTCCTTTCATCTTTCCTTTCCTTTGTCTCTGTCCCACACTTTTATATATTTCTTCTTGCTTGCTGTGTTGGTCATATGTCACACCATGTATTTCTCTACTAAGAGCTGACACAAAGACCAATTAGTCATGGAAACTATGTAAACAGTCTTTAGTTAGGATGGAATCACATGTAAAGATAGTCTCCCTTGAGGAATCATGTAGATCAGGTTGGCTGGTGGTTATGCTTCAAGGGGATTTTCTTGAATATTAATTAACCCAGCTCACTGCTGGGAGCACAGTTCCCTAGGCTGAGCCCTGGATTGTTTAAAAGTGAAGGGAAAACAAAAACAAAAACAAAGCAAGCAAACAAGCAAAGATTCATGCCTTTGCCTTCTCTCTGCCCTTGACTGGATATAACTAGTTGCTTTAAGTTTCTGTTTTAAGTTTCCTGAAACAATGGATTTTAACCTGAAATTATGAAGTAAAATAAACCTACCCTTCCTTATGTTTGCTACTGACAGGATGTTTTATCACAGCAACAGAAATGAAATTGGTAAAGTATTAAAAATACAGTTATCCTTACTGTGCTTTAGGGGAAACTGAGTTTCCTTTATTGTATTTGGAGATTCAGTAATTGACCCATTCATCTTTATTGTCTTTGAATAGAATTTAGAACAGAGAGGGGACATGTTTTAGCAGATATAGTGGGACTGTAAAAGCAATAAAGCTACATCAGAATGTCATAGTATTTTTTTTAAATAAAACAATACAGTTTTGGCAACCCCTACTCCATGTTTGTGTCATTTCCACTGTAACTGAGTGAAACTTCCTTTCTTTGTCTCCACCATCCTTTCACTCTGAGTCCTGCTAAGGAGCAGAAAGCATTTTTCAATCTTCCAGGCTATCATAAAGGAGACTGACCAGACAGGACAGTGGCAAACTGAAACTAATGCCTAATGAATTTACTGTGTGGTCACTGCTGTGACTGGCAGTCAGCACATGGCCTTGTGCATGCTAAACAAGTGTTTCTTTTCTGGAATATATTCTCAGCCTAAAGGGGAAATAAGGAACATTGATATAAAAGGATAAAAAAAATAGAAAACAGAACAGCAGCATTAAATGGGAAGGAGAAGGGAAGGCAGGGTAAAAGAGGAAATACAGGAAGAGACAACTAATACTAAAGGCCTTTTAAAAAGCCATATAAAAGCCTACTACTGTAGAATCTTCCTAAAGTTTATTCATATATGAAAACACTTTAAAAAACATTGACCACAGATAGGACAAAGGAAAAATTGGTTCCTTTCAGGCCCATTGTCTATGGGAATATCACTTTTTCTGGCATCAAGGATTAGTGTTAGAGGGATCCATTTTAAATTTCCCAACATGCTTTGCTCACAATAGAAAGAAGAACAAACCAATGAGTTAACTTCTGAATGCCAAGGTACCCAATCATGATACCTTTAATAAGGTAGATCACCCAAGCAAGACCTATGGTCTTCAAGGGGCAAGCCCTACATTCTCTACATTTCTTACTTACCATCTCCACCAGTCAAGTAAACATAGTGTGCCATGCCCACATGCCAGTGTAAGCACACTTTTCTCTTTTCACATGTAAGAGATATACTCTATTCATTGTTCTTAGATTTCTCAAATCTGTACTTAAATTAATTCCTTCATTAAAAATAGGTTATAGAAGCTGTAAGATAATCTATTCACAAATTTTCCAAACTAAAACATTAATCCCTTCTGCTTACAACTAAATAAAACATTGTCTTTAAATATTAAAGGAGTTTTTTCCCCCCACATGCACAATTAACTGATGAAGCTGCTAAATATGCAATTATCCAATTATGAGGAAGAAGGAAAATAGCGATTAGTTACATCTTTTCCTTGAAAGAATAATTAAACTGTTACATCACAAGAGGAAATATTTTGCTACAAGAACAGGGGAAAAAAAGGAGGGAAAAGAAATAAATTAGCAGGGTGTGGATTTGTGGTGTGGGGATTGGAATGGGTTGGGAAATAAGGAGAGGGATGGAAAGAACCTAGGCGAGGGGCTGCAGCTATAAGCATCAGTAAGATATATTTATTTCCCTACGGTTCTGCCCCTTCCTAGATAGATAATAACCGACAATCAACATGCCTCCTGATGGAATCCAAGGAATGCAGCGAGCACAGTTGTTTTAAGGCAGATTATGAATGACAATGATTGACCTTTGTTGTATGCTGTTATTTTTTCCCCAGGGTTGAAAGCAAAATAAGAAAGTATCTGGAAGGGATTTAAGTTGGCTTCAAGGTCAGTATTTTCTGAGAGAGTAGATCACACAGTTAGAAGATTACCTTCTGAAATCTTAGCCTGACCTTTTTTTTTAATTATTATTATTATATGTTTTCTTTTATTAGATTTCAAATTTTATCTCCTTTTCTGGTTTCCCCTATCCCATCCACCTTCCCCCTGCTCACCAACCCACCCACTCCCACTTCCCCGTCCTGGAATTCCCCTACACTGGGGGATTGAGCCTTCACAAGACCAAGAGACTCTCCTCTCATTGATGTTCCACAAGTCTATCCTCTGCTACATATGCAGCTGGAGCCATGGATTCCTTCATGTGCACTCTTTGGTTGGTTTGGTTTGGTTTGGTTTGGTTTGGTTGGTTTAGTCCCTGGAGTTCTGGGGTTACTGGTTAGTTCATATTGTTGTTCCTCCTATGGGGCTGCAAACTCCTTCAGCTCTTGGGTTCTTTCTCCAGATCCTCCATTAGGGACCCTGTGCTCAGTCCAATGGATGTTTGTGGGCATCCACTTCTGTATTTGTCAGGCACTGGCAAAGCCTCTCAGGAGACTATATCAGCCTCCTGTCAGCAAGCACTTGTTGGCATCCACAATAGTGTCTGGGTTTGGTAAATGTATATGGGATGGATCCCCAGGTGGGACAATCTCTGTGAGTACATTGTAGCTGTCTTCAGACACACCAGGGGAGGACATCGGGTCCCATTACAGATGGTTATCAGCCACCATGTGGTTGTTGGGAATTGAACTCAGGACCTCCAGAAGAGCAGTCAGTGCTCTTAACTACTGAGCCATTTCTCCAGGCCAAGGCCTGAGTCTTTCTCACCAAACACCCTCCCTGTGTAAAACACTTTCCTCTGTAGTCTTGATAGATAGCATAGCTAAAGAGCAATGTTCACTCTGTCCTAATAGCAACCCAAGCTTCTGTTCATTCTAGTAACAGTTTCTCCTCCTTTTACAATTTCCAGTGGCATTTAAGCCAAGGATTTAATAAAAATCCTGATATAGAAAAATCAGATACTGATCTGTGTAAAACACTTCTTTAAATGCATTGAGTTTTATTGATTTTAAATCAACACATATTAATGAGATTCAATGTGTTTTTGTCTATGTATATCCAGCCATATTTCTTCCACTATTGTCCCAGATCCCTGATTTCCACACATTTCCCTGTACCTAGTAATCACTACTACACTTTCAGGGGACTTAAAGTCAGGACACCTCTGATGTTAAGATTGCTTGTGTATTAGCAGCTGGGACAAATTGTCCCATAAAATGTGGGATTATAACCTTGGAAGGGTAGATTATATGAGACTCTGAGTGTTTAGTTTGTGACTACTCTATTTCCCTTGTAGGCAAAAAGCCATTCCTTCTCTCTCATGTTACACTTGAAAATTATTTCAGATTACATAACAGCACACGTGTTTTTAGAGACATTCCAAGACTTTCAGAGCTTATTCCCAGAGAACACACTGGAACAACACAGCCTTTCAGAAGCGAGCCAACTGCTCTGAGTTCCTTTGAGATGTATAGGAAGACAGAGGCAACAGTAGGCTGGGCAAAATCGTCTAGGAAAATGTAAGTCAGTGAAAAAAGCGTCTTCACTAGTTCCAAACAGAAGCTGGCAAACCATCAGTCTACTTTTTCCATCAACAAACCAAACCAAGGAGCATGTATTAAATTGCTTTATTGCAGCAAGGGAATTCTCCAGATCAGACTCAAAGGAGAAATCAGCAGCAGGCTCCCTCCTCCACTACAGTTCAGATAAGCCACCTTACATAGTTATCCAAGGCTCTCAAACATAGACATTTCTTCTCTTCTCTCTGAGGTCCTACTTCCTCTTTTCAAATTTCCTATATAATACTAATGACTAAATCAGATTGTAAGAAAGATTTGCTCCATCTAGGAGTGATCCTTTGTGGGTAGTCCCTACACTTAATATTGTAAAGACAGCATGTCTTTTAAAACCCTAGTCATAAATGAGTCTGTATCCTTTGATACCTTGTCATTTTCTAACTATATATAGAACTTGCTACTCACTCTACTGTTGTGATTTCTTTTCCACATGTGTCCAGCATGTGAAACTTGGAAGAGCCCTTAGGAAAACCACAGGGATTTCGTGTGATTACTGTTGCTTCTAAGATTTTTATGGTACAAGGTTTGGCCATGCCTCTGAATTTTCAATACAAAACATAGTATTTGAAAGTCAATAGTCCACATGCCTTTTTAAGTCAGAGTTGCTCTGAGAAATTAAATCATCATGGGACAAGTAGGTTACCCTGTGGGACAAGGGACCATGCCAGGAAACTTGGTAAGGTTGAGATGGTCTGAGACTCCAAAAACTCAGGTACACACCTGAGCTGGTAGGTGCCTCTCTGCTCCCTGCCAGGTTCCTGGCTTGGAACACATGTGTGCTACACTCCCCACATCAGTCCATAGTCAGAACAGAGTTCTCCATGCTAATTCGGTAACTAGAGGCCCTGAGGGTCTAGCCAATAAGCTTCCTTTCCCAGACATTCCTTTCCCAGACATTCCTTTCCACAAAAGGTATTTAATCTCTGGTCTACCCTGAGAAGTCGGTATGTATTTTCCACAATGAACAGTTAATAAAAAATATGGATAAACATGGACTGTCTTTTTCACTGAGAACCACCATGGGGAGCACTGAGAAGGCCTTTGCCTATAGGTCCATGGCCCGAGTCTCCTGTAGAAGGCCTCTCTGTGTTTCCAACTAACTGCTGTCAAGATAAGGACAATCATTAATGAACTAAGCCTGAGTTCCCATTCTTCCCAGCCCTGGGCTAGTTGCCATCCTTAGCCCGCAGCACCCCCCCCCCCAACTTCTTTATGCAGTTTTTCAATGTTGACTGGAGACCCAGAATTCAGCCACTTATATCTTATACTGCATTCTCTCACCCCCTGACTAGTGCTCAGCACTTCCCTAAAGCCCAGAACCTGATGGCAGTGATAATGGGAGATGCAGGCCAGCACTTCCCATGTGGGCAGTGTGTTTCTCCCCCAAACCCAATGCAGACCTACTTTTCCCTATAAAGAAAAGCCCAAGGGAGACTGGCAAAGCGGAAACAGAACTCTTTGCAAAGCCCCTTGTTTTGATTATCTAGATTGAGATAACGATTATTGATAAAATGTAAGGATAAAATGAAATAGGTAGGATGAAGGTTTTGTGGAGGGAGTTTCACTATGTCAGTGGCTATAAGTGGGTTCTTTTTAAAAAATAAGAAATTACTATTGTATTAACAATTACACATTAATGTCTTCTTCTTGATGGATATTTCACTAATCCTATGCTTCTATGAAATCTCTTCAGAGGATGATGTACCAACTTTTAAAGTTGTAATAATAACCAAACATATATATTAACCCTACCCAATGATACCAAAAAGCCTTCTGAGGACTTAAACCTTGCTTGTGATTTGTCATCTCAATAACGAAATGAGATAGCATAGTTGTCAAGGTTCCAGAAAGAAACATTACACCAAAATGGGACAAATAAAGAGTTTGTACAAGAGGCACTTATAAAGGTGTGAATGCTAATAGGAAAACCCAATGAGGGATGGTGAAAGAAAACATAAGAGTCATTTCCATCATTGGATCCTTGGTGTCCACATATGAAGCAGTCATTTGGATCTAAACAGAGCAGAGGCATACTCAGTCAGAAGTATGTCCTTCAGATGACAGTGACCATCTCTGCTCTTTCTATGAGGCAGAAGGAAGAGAATCTATTTATGAACAAACATAGTTACAGTCATCCCCAGTTCTCTACCTGGCCATGGTGTCTAGCTCTGTAATTGTATCATTCTATTTTACCACCCATTACCCATGTATCATATACCCGCACCTTGGCTGAACAAATCATCATGCTTTGTGGATGATGTGAAGCCATTATTCTCAGTCGATAGACAGTATTTCAGGAACCTATTTTAGCACTGTAAATAGGAAAATGACCTCCTTCATAACATTTACTGTCATGCCTCGTCCAGGGAGACATCTAGCATATTTCAAAGGATGTGAGGGCCTCTTCTAGGTACCATTTAAAGGTTTTAGTAAAGGAAGTCTTCTGTATTAGCCTGTGGTTGTGTTGGTTAGGTTTGGCCTGGCAGACTACATGTGAGAGCCCCACTCTAACATCCTAAGGAAGCTCTCATATTTCTTCAAACACAGCCAGTTGGCTTTGGCTTAAGGCTATACCTGAGTCTGAGTTTAACTAGCAAACAGAAGAGACTATTGATTTCACTCCTGGTAAAGTAAATATACCTATATCAATTTATTTGGCAGTGTAAAGTTTTATATTTTATTTTTACAGCCTAATACTATTAGTGTCTGTTTCCATGCATGTTTTTCTAGCTCCTTTCTTCAATAGAAATCAGTAATGTTTTAAAGTCAATGGACAATTTTCTTAGAAACCATGTCTTGTAACTCATTGTCTGAGCTATACTAGGATTCAATATTTTTTGATTGGGCCCAGGAGAGCTGCCTCTTCGGCAGAGTTAGGAATGCAGAGTTCTTAGCCTCCTCTCTGTTTTGCCCAACTGTAACCTGAACTTTCTATTTAGTTACAGTTATACTTACGATTGGTATCAAGACATAAATGGCCTGGTGAGACTAAGTTATTTCTATTATTCTCTGAGAATTTCATACATGTATACAATATATACTAATCATATTCTATCCTTCTATTTTTTAAAATTATTTCAAGATTTACCCCAATTCTATCCAAAATTTGTATCGTCATTTTTGAAAATATTCTACCCAGTGAAATTTATGTTGAGCATATATTGACACATATGATGTTATCCACTGGAATAGGGTAAAGCTACCAAGGCCCAAGCCCTTAAAGAAAACTGACTCACCCCTCCTCTAGAAGCTATCAAATGTCCATAGGACATCAAAAGTCTGTATCAATCTTTCTCACCTCCATGCAGAAATGTTGACTGGCCGGGTCCTGTATATCTCATAGCTGTTATGAGTTAAGTGTGCCAGTTCTATAACATCTGAAAGATAGTGTTTGTCTTTGGTCTTCCCCAAGCTCTAGCTCTTAACAGATTTTCTGCTAAGAGAAGAGTGTGGAAAAGATGTCCTAATTGTGTGAGTTATTTTTTAAATAGGCTATGAATTTTATCAAAGTCATATCAGACCTGTGACCACAAAGACAAATGGAGCCACTATAAAGTTACCATTAGTGCTGAAATGGTATGTTAAAGACTAATCTGGTCAATTTTTTTTTCGTAGAAAGTTCATCTCTAAAATCATCTCCAGAAATGTCACAAGGAGCCAAGTACCCGCAGACATTCTGATCAGCATCATTACCATGGATCCTAACCTCTTGACTGCTGAAGTTCTTGCTTTCTGCAATCTACAGATTCAGTGCAATTCCCATAAAAATTCCAACTCAATTCTCCATAGAGTAAGAAAGAGCAATTTGCAAATTCATTTGGAATAACAACAACAACAAAAAACAACAACAACAAAAAACAAAACAAACCCAGGATAGTAAAAACTATTCTCAATTGTAAAATAACTTCTGGAGAAATCACTATTCCTGACCTCAAGCTGGATTACAGAGCTATAGTGATAAAAATTGTATGGTATTGGTACAGAGGCAGGCAGGAAGATCAATTCAATAGAATCAAAGACCCAGAAATGAAGCAAAACCCCTATGGTCACTTGATCATTGACAAAGGAGCTAAAACCATTCAATGGAGAAAATACAGCATTTTCAACAAATGGTGCTGGTTCAACTGAAGGTCAGCATAGAGAAGAATGTAAATTGATCCATTCTTTTTTTCTCCTTTTTAAAAATTAGATACTTTCTTTATTTTCAAAGCTCAAGTCCAAGTGGATCAAAGACTTCCACAAACAAACAAACAAACAAACAAACAAACAAAAACCAGATACATTGAATCTAATAGAATAGAAAGTGGGGAAAAGCCTTTAACACATGAGCACAGGGGAAAAGTTCCTGAACAGAACACAAATGGCTTATGCTCAGCTCAAGAAGCTGGACTCCAGAAATTCAAATAACCCCATTAAAAAGTGGGGTTCAGAGCTAACCAAAGAATTCTCAACTGAGGAATACCGAATGGCAGAGAAGCACCTGAAACAATGTTCAACATATTTAATCATCAGGGAAATACAAATCAAAACAACCCTGAGATTCCACCTCACACCAGTCAGAATGGATAAGATAAAAAATTCAGGTGACAGCAGATGCTGGCGAGGATGTGGAGAAAGAGGAATACTTCTCCACTACTGGTGGGATTGCAAACTTGTACAACCACTCTGGAAGTCAGTCTGGAGGTTCCTCAGAAAAATGGACATAATACTACCGGAAGATCCAGCAATACCTCTCCTGGGCATATACCCAGAAGAAGTTCCAACTGGTAATAAGAACACCTGCTCCACTATGTTCATAGTAGCCTTATTTATAATAGCCAGAAGCTGGAAAGAACCCAGATGTCCCTCAACAGAAGAATGGATACAGAAAATGTGGTGCATTTACACAATAGAGTACTACTCAGCTATTAAAAAGAATGGATATATGAAATTCTTGGACAAATGGATGTACCTGGAGGGCATCATCCTTAGGGAGGTAACCCAATCACAAAAGAAGTCATTAGATATGCACTCACTGACAAGTGGATATTAGCCCAGAAACATAGAATACCCAAGATACAATTTGCAAAACACAAGAAAGTAAAGAAGAGGGAAAACCAATGGGTGGATACTTCATTCCTTAGAATGAAGAAACAGAATACCCATAAAGAGTTACAGAGACAAAGTTTGGAGCTAAGACGAAAGGATGGACCATCCAGAGACTGCCCCACGCGGGGATAAATCCCATAATCAGCCACCAAAACCAGACACTATTGCAAAATCCCAGAAAGATTTTGCTGAAGGGACCCTGTTATAGCTGTTTTGTATGAGGCTATGTCAGTGCCTGGCAAATACAGAACTGGATGCTAACAGTCATCTATAAGATGGAACACAGGACCCCCAATGGAGAAGCTAGAGAAAGCAGCCAAGGAGCTGAAGGGGTCTGCAACCCTACAGGTGGAACAACAATATGAACTAACCAGTACACTCAGAAATCATATCTCTAGCTGCGTATGTAGCAGAAGATGGCCTAGTTGGCCATCACTGGGAAGAGAGGCCCCTGGGTAATGCAAGCTTTATATGCCCCAATATAGGAGAATGCCAGGGCCAAGAAGCAGGAGTATGTGGGTAGAGGAGCATGGTGGAGGGAGGGTATAGGGACCTTTTTGGGATAGCATTCGAAATGTATATAAAGAAAATATCTAATAAAAAAGAATATTTGTAGAAGAGAGTGAAGATTCCCAACTCAAAGGGCCAGCAAATGTCTTCAAAAAAAAAAAAAAAAAAAGAATTGACAAATGGGACATCATAAAATTGCAAAACTTCTGTAAGGTAAAAGACATTGTGTACAGGACAAAATGCAACAAACAGATTGGGAAAGATCTTTAAGATCTTTACCAACACTACATCTGATAGAGGGCTAATATCCAATATATACAAAGAACTCAAGAAGTTAGACTCCAGAGAATCAAATAACCCTATTAAAAATAGGGTACGGAGCTAAACAAAGAATTCTCAACTGAGGAATACAAAATGGCTGAGAAGTACCTAAAGAAAGGTTCAACATCTCTTATTAGACGCGTTCTCACGCCCGGCCAGGAAAGACGCAACAGACCAGAATCTTCTGCGGCAAAACTTTATTGCTTACATCTTTGGGAGCCAGGAGGGCAAGCGCCCAGCGCCCAGCCCCAAAAACGAAAGCCCCCTTCTTACATCTTTAGGAGCCAGAGCTCCGGCGCGCCGGGGCGCAGAGCGCGCTCTATTGTTTACATCTTTAGGCAGCGAGCGAGCGCAGGGCGCGCAGAGCCAGAGAGATGCCAGCGAGAGAGAATGGCGGAAAACCCGTCCCCTTTTTTAGGAGCGTTATATTTCGCCTAGGACGCATCACTCCCTGATTGGCTGCAGCCCATGGCCGAGCTGACGTTCACGGGAAAGGTAGAGTACAAGTAGTCGTAATACCCTTGGCACATGCGCAGATTATTTGTTTACCACTTAGAACACAGGATGTCAGCGCCATCTTGTGACGGCGAATGTGGGGGCGGCTCCCAACATCTCCCCCTTTCCTTTTAATAAGAGCAAATAGGCCACCCATATTAATGAGAGTGGAGATAGAGGTCAAATCCCCAGTGTGTAGGTAAAGGAGCCATGTACAGGATTAGCTCTTAGGCTCACAGGCTTTTACCCAGAGCAACCCTGACCTGCTCCCGTGTCGTTTTTCCTGGGGGAAGGGAACTAGGACACTGAACCTTCATGAAAGATGACGTGTCTCCCTAGAATAGGCTCATATATGCCGCAGAGCCTTTCTACTGCAGTGCTTAGCCGTGCAACTCTCTCGGGCTGCTGAAGCACACTCACTCTATCCCGTGCAATGAGACTAGCCTCATGGGATATAAGAGCTGAGTGGCCAGCGACCTATTGCCTAAGCATAGATATATCAGGGGAAGCTCCATGTTCTAGTCCTGCAAGCGCCTGGGCAATAACCACCTTGTCTCTCCTAGTTTGGGCCTTAAGCTTACAGACCAATCAAAGAAGCAACACTAATCCACAGCAAAGTGTATCTCCAAATAATATTAATCCCACCCATTTTTTAAAGAAAGAAAATGCTGAGGAGATCCAATTGGGTAATCCTTTGGTCAGGGACAGGTCCAAGCGCGTGGAGTTGACCTGAAGTCTCAATTCCCGAAGGATCTGTTCAAATTCAGCCGTCCAATTCTGTAACATATACTGAAAAAGACTTTTTGACAAATTAGCTGTCCTAGTAAATTTCTCATACTGAATGGAAGTAACACACAATCTCGGAAACTTTTGTTTACACCCCAGCTGAGTTATTTGTCATAATACATCTAGTTGTATCTGGACAAGATCTATGAGTTGATTAACCAGCATGAGACCTCTCTGTATCTTGACATTAGCTGAGGCCTGTTCATCTATGACTGTAGTCACTGAGGCTGACAAAGTGTTAATGGTGTCAGTCATCTGGACCTGTCCAGACAGAGCCAAGGCTGTCTGAATCAAGGCTAAACCCAGTTCCTAGTTAGTGGTAAAAAAGCAGGAGAATACTTGAGCATTATACATCACCGTCATTGGGAGTGGAAATGTCGACATTATCCCCCAACGCTGCTCTCTCTTTATTATTGACGCCCTGGACATCACCAAGACGAGGGACATTAGTATTCCCTTGGTCAGTCTGGATTTTTCGGGTGAGTCTTTCTGGTATCCAAAATGGGTTGTCTTCATTCTGTGGGAAAACACAGATAGCTCCCCTGGATCTTATCAAAATAGGATCCGGGCCATACCATTTATTATCAAGGACATTTTTCCATTTAACCATCTCATTGGGCCTATCTGGCTCTGTACAATGACGTTCAGCCGCAGTATGGCCATGAGCATCAATATTTAAAAAATTGAGTGTAAAGAGTGCCAAAGACACAGACACTCTTGGTGCTCGGGGTACAGTCTCCTCAAAAGTTCCCCTCTTCTGTTTTATAAGATAGGCTTTGAGGGTGCGATGCGCACGCTCAACAATACCCTGTCCTTGAGGGTTGTATGGAAGTCCAGTCAGGTGGGTTACGTCCATCTGACGGCAGAACTGTTGGAATTTTTGAGACGTATAAGCTGGTCCATTATCAGTCTTAAGGAGTTTGGGTTTCCCCCAAGCACTCCATGTCTCAAGACAATGTTGAATCACATGTGAGGCTTTTTCTCCGGTTAACGGAGAAGCAAACATGATGCCAGAACATGTGTCAATGGACACATGGAGATATTGAAGTTTTCCAAAGGAAGAAACATGTGTAACATCCATTTGCCAGACCTGTAGAGGTCGAATACCGCGTGGGTTAATTCCCACATGAGGAACTGGCAAGAACTCACAGCAGCTTTGACATTGAGTAACAATGTCACGGGCTTCTTTTCTTGTCAAGGAGAAACGACTGCGTAATGTTTCAGCCGTCACATGAAAATTGTTATGAAAATTTCTTGCAGCCTCTACCGGGGATGATAGGGCAGCAGCCACCACTTTAGTGGCCTTATCTGCCAAATCATTTCCCAGAGCCATGGGGCCAGGTAGGCCTGAATGGGCTCTAACATGAGTAATATAAACAGGAAATCTTCTAGATAACAAAACTAATTGTATTTGCTGAAAAATATTGGCAACTCTACTGGAAGGCTTAATCACTCCAGCCACTTCTAAAAGATTTACTGCATTAACCACATAACAGGAATCTGACACAATATTAAGGGGTTCTAAAAAGGTTTTTAAAACTTCTAAAACCACTAAACATTCTACCACTTGAGGTGAATTTTCATTATATTGTTTGGATACCACTTTACCATTAGCCACATAGGCACCTATGCCAGTTTTTGATCCATCAGTATATACCACAATCCCCTTTTTAAGTGGGTTTCTTACTGTTATTTGTGGAAACACAACAGATTGATTTTGGGCAAACTGTAAGATTGGATGCTTTGGATAATGGTTATCTATTTTTCCTGAAAAGGAGGTAACTAAAACTGCCCAATCATTAGATGTGGCTGCCAAGGTTTGAACCTGTGCAGCGGTATAAAGTACAATTAAAAGATATGGACTTCGCCCAAAGTGGGTGATTGCTGCTTTTAGACCTTTAAGGGCAAGCTGTGCAATTGCATCAGGATACCAATCTATTATTTTAGCTGGGGATACGTTTGGATGGATCCACAACAATGGCCCATTCTGCCACAAAACTGCGGTTGGCAATTGTGCTGTCTTAAAGACACACAAACTGAAAGGCTGCGAATCCTCAATACGTTGTAATTGTGCATTCTGTAAGGCTTTTTCCACCTTTTGTAAGGCCTGGTTAGCAGCTAGAGTAAGAGTCCTAGGGGAGGAGATATGAGGATCTCCTTCTAAAATACCAAACAAAGGCCTTAACTCAGCAGAAGGAATCTTTAAAAAAGGTCTGAGCCAATTAATATCTCCCAACAGCTTTTGAAAATCATTTAAGGTATGGAGGTGATCTCTTTTTATCTAAACATGTAAATATTGATTTCTCTCAAAGGAGGAAATATGCGTGACATCCATTTGTCAGACCTGACGCCACGAGGGTTTACCCCTACGTGAGTAGATAAAATTTGACAACAATCTAAAGGCATTATTAAGTAATCAGAATCATTTTCAGTAGAACCAATCTCTCTGGCAGCTCTAGGAATACCAGAGGAAGAAAAAACAGCCATGTAGGCTTGGAAAAATTATTAGTTGAGCTATTCTGTCTCTTTGTGATATAGAAAAGACAACTTGAGGACAAGAACAGAGAACCTGAAGTTCCCCTTTATAATCTTGATCTACAACTCTAGGGTGGACAATAAGACCTTGTAGGCTGCAAGAGCCTGCCTCTGTCATTATTGTCCAGTGGCTTCACCTGCTCGGGAGAGCGCCTTCCAGGCCCTAATAGCCTTTTCATCTGATTCAGAACTACTAAGAACTGGCTTCTCTAATTGATCTTTTTTCTTTTCTTTTTCCTTCTCCTTCCTTCTAATCTCTCCCCAGGTATTCTTACCTGACCTAAACTTTTCCTCAGGTTCAAGACCCTTGGAAAGGCCTGTATACTTATTTTGTGTACCATATTTTCTCTTTGCTCCTATTCTCTCTCCCCGCTTTACTTCTGATAGATTGTCCTGAACTTCATCCAGAATCCGCCCTGCCTTAACCACTTGATAACATGTGAAAAGGAACAAAAGGGCTTCTAACACTAGAGAAAGTTCAAGGCCAAACATACCTTATAAAGCTATTTTCCACTTTACTTCTGATAGACTGTCTTGAATTTCCTTAGAAAGTTCAAGGCCAGGCTTACCTCGTAAAGCTATACTTACGGGTTACCGCCGTTCCCCAGCTGAAAAGTTCTGAATTCATGTAGTTGAATCCTTCTTAACAGTCTGCTTTACGGGAACCTTTATTACCGCGACCCGCAGTTCTGGTTCTGGAATGAGGGTTCTTCCCTGCGCCGGTGAAACTCCCGTCCCGAGTTTCCTCCCGGGTTTTTTCTTCCCGGATTTTTTCTCGTCCCGGAATTTCTCGTCCCGGATTTCAGCACCAATTCTTATTAGACGCGTTCTCACGCCCGGCCAGGAAAGACGCAACAGACCAGAATCTTCTGCGGCAAAACTTTATTGCTTACATCTTTGGGAGCCAGGAGGGCAAGCGCCCAGCGCCCAGCCCCAAAAACGAAAGCCCCCTTCTTACATCTTTAGGAGCCAGAGCTCCGGCGCGCCGGGGCGCAGAGCGCGCTCTATTGTTTACATCTTTAGGCAGCGAGCGAGCGCAGGGCGCGCAGAGCCAGAGAGATGCCAGCGAGAGAGAATGGCGGAAAACCCGTCCCCTTTTTTAGGAGCGTTATATTTCGCCTAGGACGCATCACTCCCTGATTGGCTGCAGCCCATGGCCGAGCTGACGTTCACGGGAAAGGTAGAGTACAAGTAGTCGTAATACCCTTGGCACATGCGCAGATTATTTGTTTACCACTTAGAACACAGGATGTCAGCGCCATCTTGTGACGGCGAATGTGGGGGCGGCTCCCAACAAACATCCTTAGTCATCAAGGAAATGCAAATCAAAACAACTCTCAGATTCTACCTCACACCAGTCAGAATGGCCAAGTTCAATAACTAAGGTGACAGCAGATGCTGGCTAGGATGTGGAGAAAAAGGTACACTCCTGCATTGTTGGTCATATTGCAAGCTGGTACAGCCACTCTGGAAATTGGTGTGATGGCTTCTCAGAAAATTGGACAAAGTATTACCAGCTATACCACTCCTGGGCATATATCCAAAAGATGCTCCAATGTATGACAAGGACACATGCTCCACTATGTTCATAGCAGCCTTATTTATAATAGCCAGAAGCTGGGAAGAACCCAGATGTCCTTCAACAGAAGAATGGATACAGAAAATGTAGTACATTTACACAATGGAGTACTACTCAGCTATTAAAATCAAAGACTTCATGCAATACTTAGGCAAATGGATGGAACTAGAAAATATCATCCTGAGTGAGGTAACCCAATCAAAAAAGAATACACATGGTATGCACTCATTGATAAGTGGATATTAGCCAAAAATCTCAGAATACCCAAGATACAATTCACAGACCACATAAAGTTCAAGAAGAAGGATGACCAAAGTGTGGATGCTTTGATCCTTCTTCGAAGGGGGAAAAATACTCATGGAAGCAAACACGAAGACAAGGTGTGGAGTAGAGAATGAAAGAAAGGCTGTCCAGAGACTTCCCCATCTGGGGATTCATCCAATATACAGTCTCCAAACACTGATACTATTGTGGATGCCAAGAAGTGCATGTTGAGAGGAACCTGATGTAGCTGTCTCCTGAGAGACTCTGCCAGAGCCTCACAAATACAGAGGTGGATGCTCACAGCCAACCATTGAACTGAGCACGGGGTCCCCAGTGGAAAAGTTAGAGAAAAGACTGAAGGAGATGAAGGGGTTTGGGACCCATTATGAAGAACAACAGTTTCAGTTTCAACCAGACCCCCCAGAGCTCCCAGGGACTAGACCAACATACAAAGAGTACTCAAGAAGTGACCCATGGCTCCAGCTGCATATGTAGCTGAGGATGGCTTTGTTGTCATCAATGGAAAAAGAGGCCCTTGGTCTTGTGAAGGCTAGATTCTTCAGGGTAGGGGAATGCCAGGGTGGGGAGGCAGGAGTGGTTCGTGGGTGGGGGGACACCCTCATAGAAGTAGATGTAGGAGGTATGTGTAGGGGGTTTCTGGGAAGTGATGAGACCTGGAAAGATGATAACATTTGAAATGTAAATTAAGAAAATATCCAATAAAAATGTTCTTGCTTTCTGTTTGTTCTTCATTCTAGCCCATCTTTAGTGATAGTTCAAATAATATAATTCTACCCTGTGATGGTTTGTATGTTTGGCCCAGTGAGTGGCATGATTAGGTGTGACCCTGTTGGAGTAGGTGTGTCACTGTGAGTGTGGGGTATAAGACCCTCATCCTAGCTTCCTGGAAGTCAGTATTCTGCTAGCAGCCTTCAGATCAAGATGTAGAACTCTTCGCTCCTCCTGTACCTTGCCTGCCTAGATGGTGCCATGTTCCCATTTTGAACTGACCCCCTTAACCTGTAAGCTAGCCCCAATTAAATATTGTCCTTTATAAAACTTGCCTTGATCATGGTGTTTGTTCCCAACAGTAAAATTCTAACTGAAATATAACCTATGTACTGGAATGCTTGTGATACATTTACTTCCCATAAGGATAATGTCTGTTCTCATTGAACAATATGTGAGGAACCTATCCTCAGAATTCCATCTGAGGCCCTGTTTCCTAAAGTCCTTTTTATTATACCATCTGTGATCCCAGTAGGAAGAAAATAAAATATTCACATAGGGCTATTTATGAGTTTGGGAGAATGTATGAATTACAATGTTGTGACCATAGTTGAGAGAAGTTAACAAAGATGGTAAAGTCCTCTACTTGTTGAGAAAAATTCAATCTCTAAACATGTCTCTCTAATATGTCACCACTTTCTTTCATTTGATTCTCACTTGGCCAAATCTATCTAAAAGTCAGAAGTAAACCAGCCTATAAATCCTCCAGAGATCAACTCCAGAGTAAAGGTCTCATGAGGGACAAAGAGAAGTACCCTCATTACCTAGCAAAGATGCTCTTACACTATCCCCATTGTAAGATAAAAACAAACAGACTTAAGCTTAGAAAAAAAATTACTCGTGGAAAACCTATCTGCCAGGTACAGGTGTGACAGGGTACCCACCCCGGGACCAGAGCCAGCAGAGTGTGGATCTTCTTGAGTACTGACAGTTGCTGTAGGCATAAGGCTTATTTATATAATAATGTATGCATTTTACTTTATGTTACTTTTTTGGAGAACCTTTTCCTTGCTAAGATTATTGGGAAATGATATCCCTGTCAAGATTAATGACTCCATAATAATCAGAAACAGCATGATTCCCGAAAGCTAGGATATGTTTGCTGTTCCTCAGCAATATGTCAATGTTGTGACCTTCGGGACACTCCTTAAGGCTGTGGGAAAGAACTCTGAACACATTAGTTCAAAAATATATAAATCAATGTAAAAACTATTCTTTATAGAATTTCTCAATGATGCTAAAAGGATGAAATATGAATTGTATGAGGGACTTCACAGACCTGAAAGAACAGAGGCAGCTACACTTATGAGTCAGCTTTAAGATATTAAGGAAGGAGATAAAGAGATTTAGAGAGTGGTAACCTTAGGGCAAGATCCCAGGAAGCTGGGATTATTGTTTGTGTTTGCAGTTGAACAACTATGGACTTTAATCTGGCATAAACTACAATCCAGAAATGGAGGGCACACTTGTGATCCTAGTCTGGATGCTGGAAGATACAGGATTTTGATCTGGATCTTGAGGAATAGGAACCATGAGGAGCATAGGTCCACTTGTGGTGGTATACATCTTTAATCCCAGCATTCAAGAGGCAGAACCATGCAGACCTATGGGTTCAAGTTTCAGGACACCCAAACTTAGGTAATGAAGGACTTGGAAAATAGAAAGATGGTGATAATATAATAGAACAGTGAGGCTGTGCAGGCCAGGTGCCAGCTCCAACAAGCAACAGAGCTTGACAGTATTGATCATGTGGCTCTATCAGAGTCAAGGGACTAAGGTCATAAAAGCTGATTCAAGGGATAATCAAGGGAACCTGAGGTAAATTACTGAATTGATATGAAATTCCCAAGGAAGTAGTTTATGCAAAATAAAAGACTGGGCTTTGGTTTGCAAGGAAGAGCTATCTCAAGGAGAGCTAAGCATATTACTGTCAGCTTGTATCCATCAATGACTCCAAGGCTCCTAAACACCTCTTCCTCAGGCTACCACATCACCAAATAGGTTGTGTTCTTCCATTATCTTTCTTCTCTGTTCATTAGTACTCTTGTTTTTTAAGTCTGGAATACCATAGGTCTTATAACAAGCATGTTTGGTTTTGCCTATTGAATTTCTAAGGTTTAATATATTCCTTATAACCTCATCAACTCATGGCCACCCAGTTGTCTGCCTTATCAAGTGCTGTTTGCTGTGTCTGGGAACTAGGAATATGCTTCCTCTGCCCAGAGAACAGGGAAATAAAAACAGAAATCTCGGTGGTACTTGGAAAAATCACTTCAGTGTCGGCTTTAGGGTATTAGATTTATTGTGTTATAAATAATGCTGAGTTATGAAAAAAGACAAAATTATTCTTCAACAGCTTAGGGCTTAGCATTTTATCAGCAGGAAAAGAAAATAATTAGTAAAAAATAAAATGGGACAAATGCTGCTGCAGTATTCACCTAACCTATTTTACAAATCATTAAAATGATAGTATTCTCTAACACTATTACTGTTTTATATTTGGTGTCATTTTCTCACAGGAATTATAATAGTGGAGCAATTTTTCCCAGTGAGACTATTTTGGAAATCATATGTAAAAGTAGTAAAGAGTATTCAACTTTTCTTAAGTTGTTCTGAGCTATACCATACTAAGCTGAGGACCTCTCACCTGCAGCATGTTTTCTTTTGGCTCTAAATTGTCTCTGTCACTTTTATTGGTATCGTGTTACACCAGGCATATGTTTTCATAAAAAGTGTCAAGTGGAGATCTCTACTTCAGAAACTAAGCAAATGGTACACCTTTCTTTGTGCCTTTGTAATGACTTTTGTGTCTGGTATGAACTATTTATAGACATGTAAAAATACTTTTCTAAGAATATAATCATAATATATAATATGAACAAACTAAAAATATATATAAATAAAAATTCTGAAACCAGTGTTTTAGTTTAAAGATTATAGACACTCTCACATGCTGTCCTTTCCCTCTTTAGAATTTAACACCACACTGAACATGGCATTTCTTGAGTATCCAGTGTGTTCTAGGACTGTCAAAGTCTGATATGGAAATAAGACAGGGAAAATAAGGTATCAAAAGAATTTAAGGAATAGTCATAGACTAGATCACGGTGGGTCGTGAAAGGGAATGTGCTAAGGCAATGGAATTTTTCTTCTCATGGGCTTCACTTCTCTGGGAAGTTTCTATGAAAAGAGAATAGTAGAATATGCTTTGTCAATTGCAACTTGGCAAGTCATTACCTGCAAGTCTGAAAGTAATAACGTGTTCTTTAGTGCCATATGGACCTTGAATGTCCTTTCCCTTGATTCCAAGTCATTAAAGCAGGAAAGGTGAATTTACACGTTTTACCCTAAAATCTCAATGAATGAATGCTCATAGGAATAGCAATCTTCCCCACAGTGTGAGGCATCCACTTCTTCATTTGCAAAATAAGACTTGTTCTTTCTCTGAAGAATGCCCAAGATTGCTCCACGAGGATATTTTCTTTTTCAAAATGATCATCTTAGAGCACCACACACATTAAATGCTTAGTAAATATTTTCTATTAGAATGATCACATAATGGTACAAAAATTTTTCTTTTCTTTTCCTTTCTTTTAGCATAGCTCAGGGCTATTTGCAAAAATGATATTTACAGTTACTTGGCATAGAGTCATATCGGGTTATTTTCTGTGAAAAGATAATCAGCTGGTGTGATAGAGGTAATTTGAGAAATATTTTGGTCTTATTCCAAGGCATTCTTCAATGTTCCATTTTATTTGATCACCAAACACCCAATTATGCTACATTAGCTAATGAAGTGAGGAATGCTACTGATGGGCTTGACATTTTCTGGCCAGTTGAAAAAATTAACCATGCTGACTATAAACATCTAGGAAATTGGTGACCTTTCCTCCATTAGTATCATGATGGCATGTAGAAAAAGGTAAAAAGATATGATTTATGTCTCTCTAATGAGTCGAGGATTCATTCACGGCTAGTAGCAGAAAGCTAGATTTCTAGGAAGGCACTCCTCTCAGCTACTGTGTAAGTAAGGAAAGCGTGAAAAGATTAAAAGCATGCTATCTCAGACATGCAGGTTTTAATGTGTTTATCACGATGCTGCAGCTGGATGCTGTGCAACTTTGCTTAGACTGATAGGCTGCTGTTGTTGGTCCCCTTTTGCAAGCGACAGACCTACATTTAGGCAAAAAGCACTCAAGTATACATTTCTTATACCATGCCTTTGAAGATCACAGTGTGACAATGTGAGTGTGCACTCTAATCTGTGTCTATTCTAACACTGTAAAAAAAAAAAAATCTCACTGTAGTGTTTAAGTAGCGTTGATGAGATGCCCCTACAAGCCCTGGCATCACTCACATGCTATCTCTCACTTCCAAATATTTTAGTCAAAGATTAACAAATGAGGAGGAGTTCGTGCATCAAAATTATCTGCAAGCACAAAGCACTAGAAGTCTTCTCTCCAGCTTCTCTGACCCCCCACTCACCTGTAATCCCACCAAGGACCACTCCAGCTGCACGAGCCTTCTGCTTGCCCCCTTAGCATTATGCATTTACTTACTCTGCTTTGAGGTGGCAGCAGCTACTACGTTCTCCTTGTTAATTTCCCTCCAGGCTTCAGCTTGTGTCTTTCTTGCACACAGATCTTAGCCCAAGAAATGCTGCTACAAAGTCTTTGCTAACTTTTGCCTCGCGCCGTCACAGGACAACTTTCTAAGATTCTGCATTTTTTGGATAGAGCTTTTCACATGTTTGTATTTAACAGTTATCCATATGAACCACTGGACTGTACAGTCAGAGATGTAAGTCTGTTGAATGTGTTGATTATTTCAGTAGGTACAAAACAGTGCAAGAGCAGGTGCTTCTAAAGCCTCAGGGCAAATTGTAACTTCTCATGCATCACTTGTATCTATACCTGGGAACCAGTATCTGGACACACACATTATTAAAGGAGAAAAACACCAAGATACATTTCACTGAATTATCTGTGTCTATTTGGTATTATAGAAGGGAATATAGTCCTGTAATAACAGGATAACAAACAGAACAATTTTGACTCAAAACCCAGGCAGCTTGGTCTATGGTAACAAGTCACTTTGTGAGAAAAACATTGCTTTATGGGGAACTCTGAAAAGCATCTCATTCGGTCTCAAGGCATAAGTTATTTATTCCCTTCTTTTAGGTGACAGCACCAGGCTGTCCTAAGAAGAGAGTAAGTGGGCTATTATTGTATGCTCAAGAATTAAAAAAAAAACAAATAATGTTGGCGAGAAGAAACACACTGTGAGAAGTTCCTACTGAATATCCTTAAGCCAAAAACAGGGCAGTCACACCATTAGAACAAACCATAGCTTTCTTTAACATTTGCGCGTGCACACACACACACACACACACACACACACACACACACACACACATTCTCCTGCATTGGTTTCTAGATTTAGCTTATTTAGAATATCTCAATTGGTACAACGTGAGATATTCTTCTGTGTATGAGAGTTTGCTACAGTAAATCAAAAGCCAGATACCCTGATGCCCCTGAAATAGAAAAAGGAAAGAAGACTTTTAATGAAGAAGTTAGGGAGGGAGTAATACAGGAGAAAGGGGGGGGGGAGAAGAGAGTGGGGAAAGAAAGAAAAGATAATGCTAAGGGTGTTTGAAAAATCAGTAAGGAAACAATTTTATAATCTTACTGAAAAGTATATATACTATATATGTATATGTGTATTTATAGATTAAATATATTTATGCTATAATAGATGATAAAAGCTAAATGCCAAAGCTAAATATGTATAACAAAATATCCAGTGCCAGGCAAAGAAAATGTCTTATAGACTTTTTGGCCAGGAAAATCCAGGAGATTTTTAAGACAATAAAGGTTATTATCATTGCCTTTGACTGACTCTCAGAGCTTGAATATAAAACCCTATTGTCTGAAATACCACACACTTCAGAAATGGGATGTAGAGGAATGAAGTTGGAACTGACCTGGAAACCACTTCCCAGAAGATAAGTTCTCACAGTATCTAATGGTGCTATGCAAGTCTCCAAGTAAGAAAAGCAACCAATAGTCCTATCCAAATATAAAACCTACAGACCACAACAATAACCTCCATGGCAAGACATCCCCAAGAGATGTAAGAAACACTCAACTGATAAGAATTCATATCTGGTGCTGTAAACATAATTAATTACCTATGGCAAGAAAGGTCATAGAGTGGAAGAGAGAACATACTATGACTAATTTCTGAAGCAGTATAATTTCTAACTATTCTAAAGAGTTATTCTTATACAGCAGGTAAAACTACTCTACTTCCTTTGCAATATATGGAGACTATTATAGAGCTCCATAAATGGTCAAAATGAAGAGAATAAGTGAGTGAGTATGGGCTTAGTCAAGTCAACTGATACATCTACCATGCAGCCTCTATGTCTAAGACTCATGGACAATCATGAAAGAGAACACAGAAAGGTCAGAAAGGCAGACCAGGACACCTTCTATTAGATAATGTATTCTAGAACTATCAGGAAGCTGCACCTATGGAATCTTAACAATGTGATTGATTAAACAAGATCTATGTAATAACCACATGAGTTGATGTGCCAATTTTATGAGGGTCCAACTCCTACCTGAAGAACTATGAGCAATCAGTATACTCCTAAAAGAGGGATAGCAAATTTTTCTCCAGAGATGAACTATATAGGTTATTCACTTCCAATGGTTAGTTCTATACTTATGGCATAAGGTAAGAGAAGCCCCAAGTCCCCTTCTCCTCCCCCTCCATCTCTCTCTCCTTCTCTCTGTCTCTTATGCATGCACACACACTAGAGAGTGTGCCTCTCTCTGCCACTATCTCTGTCCCTCTGTCTGTCTCTGTCTCTCTGTCTCTCTGCTTCTCTGTCTCTGTCTCTGTCTCTTTCTCTGTCTCTGTCTCTGCCCCTCTCTCTCTCTCTCTCTCTCTCTCACACACACACACACACACACACACACACACATACCAGGAGACAGGAGGAGTTGGAGTTGGAGGGGGTAGATGGAAGAATGAAAATTATGTAAATACAATATTCACACATGAACTTCTCAAAAATGTAAATTAAAAGAAAAGGACAAACTTATTGCACAAAGACAGTGAGCAGTAAGAGGACTCTAAGCTTAATTAGAGTTAATGCTCATGTGCAGTAGGATATTATGCCAGTTCAATTTCATATTATCTTAATTCTCAAAACACTTCCCTGTGGTAGATATTATCAAAATACTCATTACTTTTTCATAATAAAAAAAACTTTAGAGAAATTAATGCCTTGTGCTTATTGTCATTGAAGTTGTAAGTGGCAGAGCCTGGATTCACGCCAAGGCATGCTTTAGTCCTCTCTGTGAGGACTGTGTTAAGGTGTGTGACTCTGTTGTCCTGGCAGCCAGTGGAATCACATCCTGATGCTGTAATAATAGCACCTAGGTAAAATTGATCCATCCCTACATCTGAGGCTCCGAGATTATAGTGGAAGAGAAGTGGAAAGATTAAAAGAGCCAGAAAACAATGTGTTAGCAATAAGATTGTCTCCTAGGAATATCATAGAACATACACATGAACATCAACATGAATGCCTAACCAAGTCCTGAACACCACCACCAATGGATACGCTGACATGAGAAAATCTCATGGTTCCCCAACACCTGACCAGGGATGATGTTCAAAGGGAGAATTCTAAACATTCAAATTCTAAAGAGTCTTTCCCAAGGAAGAGCCCCAAATTGGTTACCCAGTGACAAGTGGTCATCCAGGTAACAGTATACAGACTCAGAAGGCTTGATTCATTTATTTAGGAACATATATCTATCTCTTTGTCTCTATATGCAACATCAATTTAAGGAAAAAGAGGACATGAGTCTGAGCAAGAGCATGGTAGTGCATGGGAGGGGTTGGAGAGAGGAAAGGGAGAATGATGTAATTACATAGTAATTTTTAATAATTGTTAAAAAGTGAAATGAAAATCCCTTTAAAATAAAAGTGAAAGTAAAGTTTATTGGCAAGCTTTATAGACTTCTCAAATACAGAGATGTCTTCGGACTGGATAGTGCTGACTTTAGGGGGATTAGCTTTTTGTTTGAGTTTAGGGAATATCACATAGTGATTTCCTCTCCCTTCATTTATGGGTATAAAGATGATGTGCATACTTGTAGAAACAGATTAGCACCAAGTATATACTTTTCTAACCACAACCACCACATACCTTTGTGTACAGAAATTTCAAGGAAGCAATGGAAAAGAGAAATAGCATGAATATTTTGCAACAAATTAAAAAGACCAAAATATAAACTCTCTTGTGGCTTGCTGCAAAATAACACGACTTTTGGCAAGACACAAAACTTTTCTTCCTCTAAAGTTTTTCACACTTCTTCATTTGTGCTTCTAGGAGTTGAAATTAGTCAAATACTGTAGAGCACTTATTAAAAGGTCTTGTTATATTTTGTCTTCTTGGTCATCTCTTTGATTGCTTTTCATAGAAACAGTAATAAAAGTCTTGATTTTTTTCTTGATCACAGATTTTCTACTTTCAAAACAGACTTGTATCTATGGTAAATGTTCTTGTTTAGAATATACAGTGGAAAGATAGGATATTCGTGCTGCCTTAGTAAGTATATAAGGATATAGTGAAGGTGCAATTATGAATGCATGTATGTAAAGAAAAGCATTTATCAGCATGGCAAAACCTAGAGATACAAAAACAAAATATATGGTAACTGGTATTTATCAGTAGTCGTACGGTTATAGGCAGTTTCACTTTTGATGTTTAACTTTTCTATATCTATTCTTCAATAGAATTTCTATTGTTTCATATAAAGGAGTACTATGCCCCATGCTGTTTGCCTTGCCTCATGTAAAGCAGAAGAGGGATGCCTCTGAATTTTATTTTTGAATTTAATTTACAGAGAGAGTGAGGAAAATCTGACTGGAGCAGAGACACAAATAATTTACTTTTTTCATCTACATACTTTGTTTTTTTAACAGTGCTGGAGATGAGGGCACTGGAAGCCCTGCCCAAGTGTGGTGCGTGAGAACGTTAATAGACCTTCTCTTAGACAAACCACTGTTTGCAAAGGTAAGGGAAAGAATGAATGTTGGCAAATATCAGAATTTAATAGCACATGATGGGTATTCCTCATGTGAACTGCAACCAAAAAATGTGCCACTCAGTTCAAGTATGCTCACCTTCTGTGGTAGGTGGGCTCCCAGAACCAACTCTAAGAGTCAACTTTCTGTGGATTGAATTCTTCAGGGAGCTTGCAATATAAAGTAATTATCTTAGCTAATTTGTATAATTATTTTTTCCTCTCCTATTCCAGTTTCCTTCATATTTTTAAACATGTTCCACAAATAAGAATAAATGTGTGTGTGTTCTATTAACCACAGTGTATCAATTTTTCATGTTTGCCTTGTATTCCTTCAGAGGATGCCTTAAAATGTTATTTGGCCGATCCTCATTTGCTAAATTATTATATTGCTTTATATTTTTGTCATAATTAGTATTTTATATACCCTTCTAGTTATAGGTGGAATAAATGCATAGGCTACATTGCTAATAAATATGTTCCTGAAATACTGCTAATATAGTGTCAGAGTGCCTGGGGTAAATACATACAACCTCATCGGCAATATAAAAATGTATATTACCCATGGATTAATTTTGGGTGTTAGTGTTAATACAATATAACAGTTTGATGGTTAAAAGTTGTCTCATATGAGAGGAATTTTCATGACATCACAGAAAATTTTTCCTCAAAGTTATATATATTTTGTATGAGCCTTTTAATGCTGATGGAACACAAGCATACAGAAGGGACTCTAGCCAGTCCAACCACAGAAAACATGGCTCTGAACAAGCATTCTCTCTCTCTCTCTCTCTCTCTCTCTCTCTCTCTCTCTCTCCCTCTCTCTCTCTCTCTCTCTCTCTCTCTCTCTCTCTCTCTCTCTCTCTCTCTCTCTCCCTCTCTCTCTCTCTCTGCATTGGTAAAAAAATCTTAGATACATTCTTAAAGCTAGATACCAAGAGATGTTCCCTTATTTGACCACTTCCTCCTCCTGAAGCTGGCTACCAAGGTCTAGCTATTAAGGTAAGTTCAACAATCAAAAGTCCCCAGTTGGCTTACCTAATTAAAATGCCCACTTAAAATAAAACACCTCATTCTAATACAGTGTTTTCCCCTTTACCTTTATAAATTGCCATTTGCCTGCAGGCCATATCTACCTTCTCTCTGTCCAGGGATAGTCCTTTGTCCCCCCTGGGACAAATACCCCTTCCCCCTTTTCCTACCCCTTTTATTCTCTCTCTCTCCCTCTCCCTCCCTCTCTCTCTCTCTCTCTCTCTCTCTCTCTCTCTCTCTCTCTCTCTCTCTCTCTGGCTTTGTCCCTTATCCTTGCCCTTTGTCCCTCTGGGGCAAATGAATCTTTGTGCTCAGAAAGTGGTCGTAGATTGTCTTGAGCCAACTACAACATCCTTACAAATGCATATCTGGGAGGTAGCACTGCTAGTGTTTTGCCTAAGTAACTTTAAGAAACTCACTAAACCTCTGTGCTTCATAATGTAGTAATAGTTGTTGGAACTTTGTCAGACAAGTTACAGGAAGATTAGGCGGATTAGAATCTATAGCATGCTTGAAATGGACTTACAGTATAAAAAGTCCCAAATAAAGGCTAATGCTTATTGCTCTTCTGAGGGTATTTTCCTGTGAGCATTCTCTAAGATGTCTTCTAAGGCTATTTTGGAATCAGAAAGTACAAAGTGATGCCCAGAATGTCTGAGATCAAGAAAACAAGTTCAGTAAAGAATGGGATAAAGGCTATCAGGAGTACTGCCACCATGAAACCGCGCAACACAATAGGCACATAAGAGTCATCTGCCTATTTCAGATATGAAAAGGATTGGTGATGAAATAGGAATCGTATCATCTGCAGATGACTCCATAAGCCCTTCTAGGACAAATGGATTTGACCATGGGTTAGATTTTGGAAGAACTTTCTAGTAATGAGAATGTTGTAGAGTTTCACTTCCTACTCTATGGTCCTAAGTTCTCCCTGCAGAGAGAGAAGAATCACTGTGATATGTATTGGGGATAGGTCTTTTCTGTTAAATTCTACTGGTCTTGAAAACATGCACTTTCTCCTTATCTATCTCCATCTTGAGCACCTAAGAGTGGGGCTTGACAAATCCATGCTTTAATCACCCTCAGCCCTGTGGAGCAGAAATGAAAATGTTGTATAGAGTACCTATGAGCTTTTAATACTAAGATTCTGGTGCTTTTTCCTGGCTGGCAGTGCAGAGGCCTCATGATGCCTAGAGTTACTGTAAAAGACGTTAACCAGCAAGAGGTCGTCAGAGCTCTGGCAGCCTCCTTCAAAAAGTCCAGGAAGCTGATAGTCTCCAAATGGGTGAACACAGTCAAGCTGACCAAACATAAAGAGCTTGCCCCATATGATGAGAAGTGGTTCTACACACGAGCTGCTTCCACAGCACGACACCTGTATCTCCGTGGTTGTGCAGGGGTTGGTTCCATGACCAAGATCTACAGAGGACCGCAGAGAAACCGTAACAGGCCCAGACTCTTCAGCAGAGGCTCTAAGAGTGTGGCCCGCCGGGTCCTCCAAGCCCTGGAGGGGCTGAAAATGGAGGATCAGGACCAAGATGGGGGCCACAATCTAACACCCCAGGGACAAAGAGATCTGGACAAGATCGCTGGACAGGTGGCAGCTGTCAGCAAGAAGCATTAGAACAAAGAATGCTAGGTTAATACATTGTCTCATTCATTAAAAAACCCAAAAGATTCTGGAAGAGTCTTTTGCATTGTCTTGCAATCTTCCCCAATTTAGGGCAACTTTTTAGTTGTTTCCATGGGTAATATTAGCCAGGATGAAAGTTCTACAATTTTTCCATTTGAGATTTTGGAAATACCTTCCACCCATCACTGACTCACTCTGGACTTTAGAAGGGCTGACCCTTGTAGGTCACAGCAGTAGGCACACGAAGAGAACACACAGGATGTTGAAAGCCTTGGGAAGATTGTAGTACCGATATTTGACCTGTACCCGAAATACTACCATGGCTGCTTTCCTTACCCAAAGCTTAGACATGTTCAGCTGACTCTGCTCACAAAGATCTATCACTAGATCTGGTAGCTCCTCTCTTCTTTTGCGCATTCGTGCCTGTCAGTGTTAACAGTTTCATACCTCATACCTTCTAGTTCCTTGATTCACTGCCTCATTCTCCTTTGGTACCTCATTTGTGGCAGCCATCTGTGTTTTTCCAGGATCCTGAATGCTGCAGAGCTGTGTTTTTCTGCACTCTGGCTCTTCATCTAAGCTCACAGTGTTCAAAGGCTCTGGTATAGAATTCTGGCCCCAAAATATCTGGCCATAGATCAAGTGATGTCTCAGAACTGAGATCTCTGGAGAAATCCTTTCAAATTTAGCTTGAAGTCAGTGCTAATTCAAGGAAGTATATCACAGTAAAAGTAATTAACCAAATAAGTAAATAATTATGCCAAAATGTATTATTGGGATCTTGTAGCATATTTATGTTTTATATAACTGTCACAATCATTGTCTTTGTAGGAATAGTGTATTAAGTGTCCTAGATATCTTTAATCAAGCATTCTAATCTTTAATCAAGAGTAGAATTCTCTTGTAAAATTGAACACTTTACATTTGCTGGAGCAGGTGTGGGTATTAATTCCAAATGTGGCCTTGGGTGTCATAGAAACCTGGATTTGACTCCAGAACTGGTAACTAACAAGCTGCCTGCATTGGAGAAATTAAAGAAATTTTCTAGACTGTATTTATTTACTTGGGAGCTGAAGGTTATGATAGTGTTTATTATGCATTGTATATAGGACACTTAGTAAGTATATGTGCTCAGTTAGCTAATACTCCTAGTGTCCCTGTGACTGTAACATTTTCTTATAAGCAGGCATCAATATAGCATGCTTAACTAAGATCCATTAACTAAAAAATTTTTAGGAGCAGCAATGTGAGAAAGGTGAGTAGACATTGTTCTCCCTGTATATTTTTCTCCAAAGCATTGCATGTATTTGAAAGAGGAAGCAAAAGAGTGAAGAAGAGAGGAATTCCATACTAATAAGAAAAATAGATGAAGCCATACTAGGCTTTGAGACACAAGTAACATTTTTTAAGATTATTAAGAAATTTAGATTTTTATGTGAAACCTCTAAATTTTAAAATATTGGCTCTACATTTTTATATTTCCTTTTTCAAGACCATGCCTGGACAATAAAACATATCTGAGATCTCAATCCTCGATCTAGGTAACCTAGAGATTAAAAGTCACGTGGCTCCAAAAGAGACTTGAAGTGCCAAAGTGATGGTATACCCAGTGGGGTTCCAGCACACTCCGAGAAGAAGGGGATAGATAGGGAAAAGACTGTGGGAGGCAGTGACTGGGTAAAATTGAATACATTTAAAAAATTAAGTCAAATTAAAGAAAATGATCTGGCTCTAGTAGGACCAGTTCAGAGAAGGCAGGGATAACAATCTAATTTACAGATAATTCTCTACTTCAACAGAATTCATGACAAGATAGATAAGATATCACCTCAGGAATTTAATGGAACATCTTCTAATACCATTTCCCAGTCCTAGCAATGACAGGGAAGAAGAGAGGTACTCGGAGCTGGACAGAGGCCTAAGAGCAACACACATGTCTTCTTGGTAAAGAGGTGAAGACTGCAAAAGGAGGAATGAAGCTTCAGCTTTTGCTTTCCCTCGACTCTCACAGTTAAAACGCACTGCACTAAAAGGGGTAGAGAGAGCTTGGCCTGACCTCCTTTCTGCGTTTTGTTTCTGCTTGCCTGTGGGCTTCATTAAATGTGCAGGAACCAAGCTAAGCTGGGAATCTTGCAGCTGGAAAGCACACGGCAGTCTCTAAAGTAGAGAGTATATAAAGAAGAGCCTACATATAAAAAAGAACCGAGGCAAAGAATGCTGAGGTAACCTGATGTCTGTGAAGCTCTTTGGTACCACAAAGAGGACGGAATGTAGTTCAACAGTGGGCTGTAGTTTCTATGGCAGGACAAAGGGATGTTACCCATTCCTGAAAGAAGTTAATTTTTCTCAACCCCTTTCATAGACTTCAGGGATTCTCTCGCCCACCGTCATCCATCATATACTCCTTACTTTCCAATTTTCTTTTACCATAAATGTTTTTGTTCAATGGCTCTTTTCTTTAGTTATTATTAAAGAGCTATCATGTCTGAAAACAGATGTGGCCAGCCTTCTGACATTGTGACAAAGCACATCCATCTAAAACATTGACATCGGGGAACTACACAGTTGCCTTTAAAAACATCTCAGAATGAGTATTGGACTGTGTTCATGGCTAGCTCATGCCAGCGATTGGATATTGAGAAATGAAAAATTGCCTGTGGAATGAGAAAGATTTGACCAACTACCCAGAATAAAAATTTGACCATTCTAATAGGAATAAGTGTGCAGCTTTTATTCTTCTCCTCTATTATTTGGTAACAAAAAGAAGACTCAAAGTTATAGAGAAGATGGAGGTGCATCTGAGAGGAGTTGGGGAGAGGAATGGGGAGGGGATTCTAAAGAATCAATAAAATATTATATTTTAAAAACTATATCTTGTATATGAGAATAAACCTTTATGTAGAGAAAAAGAAATGCTAGGCTACTTCCCTTTATGGTCTCACTCATGAGACAAGCACAGAAGAGTTCTTTAGAGGGGGCCTGGGCAGTGACTAGTACACAATAAGTCTGCAGGGAGTTTACTCCTCAGCTCCCTCGCCTCCCTTTGTGAAGGTTCAAGCACCAATGGCATAGTTTTCGTGTGGACTGTGCTCCCTAGAATGGGAGATTTACCCTGGTTCCATGCTGTGCAGTTATTATAGGGAAATATGGTCTGCCAGACAGAATATTCATATACAGGGATTTTTCCTCCCTATAAGGACCCCTTCCATATACATGTATCTTTTTCTTCCCTCTGAAGTCTCCCTACAGCTTGAACATCCTCCCCACTATTTGCAAAATAGAAAAGAATGTTCTCTGAGTTATTCAAAACTTATTTTCCAAAGGGCTGATATTCATAAGAATTTAAGCCAGTTGTATTCATATTATTCAAACATTACATTTAGGGCATGCTACCTGATGTACACTACATTATGATGAAAATTAAATTGTTTGATGATGAGCTTTTTAAAAACATTATAGCTCTGCAAGAAGCATTTGGCTGATGAGGAGGCTGTCTTAAAACCAATTATAATTTTATTTTACAACCAGATTTTACTATCATCTTCTAACTCTGGGGATGATGCATTGAAATTTCAATTAAAAATCAAGACGCTTCTGTCTCTGATGAAATGCTTCATTCAGAAGGAATTCATTAAGTAGCTACTGCAAGTGGGATCCTACACCAGTAAACCAGATGGCGGACTCTGTACTCAACCATTACCCTTATGCCCTCACCTCTGGGAGCCCAACGGAAAGTTGAGCCCATCATAACAACGTGTCTCCATAGAAAATGAGGTTGAAGTAGATCTTTCTCAAGGTGATTTTAGATTTTAATACTTTTCTGACCAGACTGAGGATTGTTTAGAGAAGTGGTTTCAGTAGAGGGACATATAAAAATCACCTAAAAATTTAAATATAAACTCTCTGCTTCAGATTAGAAACAGCCTACTTTGAAGTTCAGGTTTTAATTATTTTAATTGTCTGGTGATTTAGAATGAGGCAGAACTGGGGTTTATTAAGAAGCTTTAACATAGATTTAGTCATGAGCATTAATAGAGAGAAGGGCCAGGAAGAGTAGTAGTGCACACTCAAGTGTGGACATGAGCTGCTCAAGAGAATAGCCTATAGACTTCCGGTTTGATTGAGTGATTTCTCCAGGAGTGGTTGCATTATTTGCTTGTTATTTTAGTGTGCCTAGATTCTGGCTTAAATAATGGTTTTAACCAGCTAGTTTGTAAATGCTAATATCTAGTCTTCCTCATATTCTCTTTCATCAGCCTGATGCTAAAGTCCTTGGGAAAAACCCTTGCTTCCTTCACTGTCTTACCAATGAAGATAATGTCTCTAATTTTCAAGGAAAGGAAAGTTATACCCATAGGGAGATATTCTCTCACTGTTCTGTGCTGTTGAACATGGGAGAATGACATGGTGGAAATGAAATTTTGGCTCTGAGTTCAACTCAGACCCAGAAGTTTGTTATTTGGGCCCAGAGGCCAGGGCAATGGGAGGTTTTTCTTCAAACTGAGCTTCACTAAACTTGTACTGGTTTCCATGTCTATGGTTCAGCTTCTTATTATTTATTTATCCTGCATAAAGGGGACATGGTTCTCCACACTACACTGTTTGGAGCTTGAGGAGGGGTGATGTGGCCAACTCTTCTTTCCTTCTTTATTACATGCTTGCTTATTGTTACACCAAAGCAATTCTGTGACCTCTTACCTTGTTTGCTTAGCTCTTCTGAAGTTAGTTTCATGCATGAGTAGCTGTTCAAATTGATGTTTCTGTAAGGTGATGATTTGTAGAGGGTGTTACTCTACAGCACCTTGCTCTGCCTTTTCTTGAGGCAATTACTAATATCATACATTTCCCTACCCTAGGGAAGAGAATTGACATTCACAGAATGTCTTTTACAAACTCCTTTAGGGAAAATATCTAATGTTTGATGCCAGTCAGTGTCTCTTAGCACAGTGTCTCACGACTGACTTATGGGTAGATCATGAAAAATACGTAAGTGCATGAAACAGACATATTAATCAAGAAGCAAATTGTTTTCTGATGTGGCCCAGATTTAAAATAAGAACAGAATAAAATAATCTGAGAAATTTAGTTAATACAAGTTCTTATTTGGTCTTCTAAAACAATTTTGTAAACGTGAGGAACTGATAGTTCCAGAACCCTGGGGGCAAGGAATTTGAAGATTCAAATACTCTGTTAGTCACAGTCAAAGCTAAACAGGGAAGTCAAGGGGTGCACAAAGCAGTATTCCCAGCATGCTTCTTTTTGAGGAAGAATTAAGCAGTTTAGGAAGGGAGGAAGCTTCCACAATTCAGTAACATAGAAACTCTGGGTTAAACTTAAATGAACAGAACTGACGAAGTCTCTTCATTGCTTCTCTTACAGCCTGTTTTGGGATGCTGAGCATGCTGTGGGTTTGTAACATTTATTTGCATTTCTGTAGATCAACTGGTTGTCTACACATCTCTGAGTATATATTCAGAATGTATTTTAAAGGTACACACAACGATTATTGTATCTGTGCTATTATATTTTGGACATTTTAATAAAGAAGATTTTTACACAGTTTGAGGGTAAAGATGAATTTGCAATGTGCTCTCACATAATTCTCTTACTCTGGTTTTCTTCCATCTTTAACTCCTATGGGGAGCCACTTTTATTAGTTTGTTTTTATCTTTCCTACTGATTTTTCGAGAAGCACACATTTCATATTGTTCTCTCGCTCTCATGCACACATACATATACACCATTTACATAAAATATAGACTGCAAAACCTTACCATAGGCTACAAACACTTTTCTTGGTATCTTATACCTATTGTTTTTGTTATTTTCACATTGGTATTAGAACTCCAGAAATCCTTTCTTTAAGTAATTGTATAGCACAGTGGCACACACTTCTCTAACCATCTACCTATCTGTATCTGCCTAATTCACATTTACATTATTTCCACCCAGTTTCTGTTAATAGTCTCATTGCGAAGATGACCTAATACATATGTTTTATATGATGCCAGTATTTCTTTAAGATGGACTCCTGCTGTAATGTCATACAGCTCAGGTTGGCAGAGAATACTCAGAGATCTGTCTGCCGCCATGATATATTTAGAAAAGAGGGAAACAGCATGTTGTTATAACTTCTACCTATCTCTTTAGTATAATGAATCCATTTTAGTTTGTCTTAGTCTATGTTTTCTTTTAGTACAAATGGGGTAGATCATTTTCGCCTATAGTGCATTTGTATCTCTTGCCAATTTTTCTATTAGATTGCCAGCCAGCCTTTGTTTCCTGATTTTCAGAAGCAGCCTATTGTATGTTTTGTGCAGACCATAAAGTTGTACTTTTCCTCTTATTCAGTTCATATTATTTTTTCCACATTATTTATGGTGTTTTATTTTCTGTGCAGAAATTTAAACATACATAGTTTCATTTATGAATTTTTCTTTTATGGCTAATAGATTTTTGATTCATAGTTAAAGGTTTCCCTACTGCTAGATTTAAGGAGAATTAATCACCTCCCCTTGCACTTGTATTAGTGTTATACATAGCTAATCTTTCAATGTTAACAGCTGTGCTAATCAGTTACTTCTAGCTCAATAAACACATTTTGGCTTGGTTTTTAAAAGGTAACTTCTTGTCCATTGTGGTACAAGATATTCCTTTATGCAGACTGCAGAAAGGGAGAAAGGCAGACAAATAAAGATATTGCAACCCACCAGCTTCCATCTAAAGCTGACTTGTGCACTTACTGATTGAGACTGAGAACTTGAGTGTCAGTAGACACAGTGTCTCAAATGATAGATACATTTTCTAGCATCTCTTCAAACCTGTCTCAGTTCTGTCATGGCACCAAAGTTATTGTGCTTAGAATTCTGAGTTTTCTATTCTTATTTCTAGATGGTGGGAGAAGAAATGACATCTGTCGTGTTCTGTGAGAGCTGCAGTATGTAGAACAGGGCACCCAAAGGATCTGCAACCATGCAATGATTTAAAAAAAATAGTGCAGCGACTCCACAGCATGATGCAAAAGCACAGAAAATGTAGAAGAAGATGCAGCCCAAACATTGCCTCTGATAATTGGTCATCTACATCATTGTGTAACCTAGAGGTCAAAACGGCTTTGGCAAAGCTCTGTTTTCAAAAATATTTACATATAATTCGTGACAGTAGCCAAATTACAGTTATGAAGTAGTAACAAAAATAATTCTATGTATAGTCCCACAACACAAGGAATTGAATTAAGAGACTGCAGCATTGGGAAGGTTGAGAACCACTGGCTAACCCAAAGTAAAGCCCAGAGGACAAAACATTTCAGGTGCTGTGGTCCATAATATTCAGCCTACAGGGCACAGGGAAATAGAGGGTGTTAATAATCAAGGAATGTCAGTGGAGAATTGGCTTTCTGATGGACACTATGAAGAATTTAATCTGCCCAGTGTTCAGTAGAAGGATCCATGCCACTGATGGTATGAAAATAATCCAGACAACATAGACTTCCATAGTCTATGGACATAGACTTACATAAGGTGAAATTGTCAGTTAATACAGGAGCATGATAGTCATCCTAGAAATGCATGTCAACATCTGAGATTCCATTGCATTCTGGTCAGAATAACCATCACTAAAACAAACCAACAACGTGGGGTGAGGATGTGGAATAAACAGATCCCCTGTTTACTGCTGTGGCAATATCAATAGGGCTGCTACCACGGGAATTCAGAATGGAGGCTCCTCAGAACCTAAAACTAAAACTTTCATATGATCCAAGCATACCACTTCTAGATATATACGCAAAATAATCAGCTACTTCATATAATAATACATAGTGCCTGCATACCAACAATTATCAGAAACGAATCTCAAATTATGGAGTTGGGCTTGCCTCCATGCCCATCAGCAATGAATGGATAAAGAAAATGCAGTAGGTATGCATGGTGGTGTTTACTCAGCCCTGAAGTCAGCAAACAAATGTTTCAAATGTAGTTTTGACAAAACCAATAAGAAGCTTGTCTCTGCAGACAACCCTGATTGCACCAGTTTCCATGCATAAGATATCATCTAAGTTCCTAGTGAAAAGTGTTCCTTTGAGGACTGAGTGAGATAGGTGGTCGGAAGCTCTGGATATATAATTTAGTAGGAAAGATGATAGCAAAATGCATTAATGTTCAAAATGAGAGAAGAGAAATAACAAGATGGTTAAAAGAAAACAGGAGAAATTCTTGCAACCTTGTATTTCACAAGGTAGTACTGGATATCTTTCCCAAAGTGCGAAGAAAGTTTTGTTTTACAGAAAAAAAATACTATCAAATGTAAGCAATCAAAAATCAGAAAATGTTTGTGCATTAAAGAAAATATCAATATGTGAATAAACAGAATAAAGAATGAGATAATTGCTTGAAAATTACATATCTGATACAGCTCAAACTATCTATAACCTCAACATTTAACAACAAAGGGACAAACAGTTCAATCGCAAACTTGCAAAAGGGTAGCACTGGACTAGAGTTATGGAGCATCATAAAAGAGATTAAACTATACCTCGAGCAACTCATGTGCCTGAAAGCCCACTAACGCTGAGGCAGGAAGGCTGGGTGAGTCATACACGACTGTAAGTCAGAGGAAGGTTACCTTCAGTACCCTGCAACTAGTATAGAGATCCTATAGTAATGTCCAAACCATCTTATGTTCTTTCCTGGCTTACCCTTTGAATTGTGCAACTCCCAAACAGCAGGAAAAAAATATGACCATGTCAGGAAAGAAAACATCATTCCAAGGTGACATTAAGGATGTCACCAATCATATAAGGACTGATGTAGGCGAAATTCAACTCGTGCATATGGTTTTAAGACAGAGGATTGTGGAATGGCACAGTAAACATTTATATCATCTAGAGATGTTAATCACTTATGTCAGTAAAAGAAAAGCCCCCCTTCAGGAAATTCCCTTTTATCTTTTGATAGTTAAAATCCCCTAAGCCCAGAGGGGCCTCTTGAGCTACCAGCTTGCTGGATCACTCTCCAGACTAAGGGCATTTTTATGCTTTTATTTCTACCTTTAATGCTATACTTTCCACACTGCTGTTGTTTCTTGCTCAATTCTTTGTTCTATTCAAGAAACCTGTACATTGTATTTTGCAAGACCTACTAGGCCCCTTCTGTCTGATGCCAATACCAGTTTACTAAGGAATGAATGCTTTATTCTTGCAGTGGAGAGTGTGCTCCGTTCTTCCACTTCATACTTGTACAGAAGCAGTTCTCCTGTGTTGATATTTGGGATTTTCAAAAAGAAGGAAAAAAATAACACTCAACATAGAAGAACTTTGGTTGGAAGAAATATTAAAATTCATTCAAAATCACAGAAATCCCAATTTAAGGTAGTTTAACCAACATGATTATCTGATAGACTTCATTAGTTCAGCTCCTGACAGAACCTCATCCTGGGACATAAACAGTGGCATCAGGACCAGTTCTTACTCTATTGCTCACTTAGTGCTGTCTCCATGGGCTTGGGTGGGCGCCTTTTTAAAGCTTTACCAGTATCCATTTTAGAACAGTTACATTGCAGAAAGAGTGGCCTATGGGTGGAAAGTGCTCGGTAATTAGAATGTACACAGATTTGTCTTCTGAGGAGGCTGTGAATTAACACAAACATTCCATATATCATCATGCTAATATAAAAGTTAAATGGATAGCTCACCAAGAAGAAGAGTTGGTTGGGCAGAAATGCTGTTGCAGGGCTCCTCTCTGAGGCAGATGCATAGGAAGCTTGTATGATTGTCTTAGGTTCACTGTGACATTCTTCAGCTGTGGCAAGCTGGGGAACTAGTTCAATCTACCAGTTATGGTGATTGGACTCTGGGGGCTTCATCCCCCCAATTTTTTTTTGGCTTCCATTCTGTCATTGCTTCATTGTATTAGTTTAGAAGTCTATTCTAATCCTGCAGATTATCCTAGCCTCAATTAAGATTAATTAGCATGGAATTTGATCCTTTCCTGATGTCTTTGATCCATTTGGGATGGAAGTTTAGCGGGTATTATTTAAGTTCCTGCAATTCAAAACAGGCTCTTGTGTAAGGTCTAGTTTCTAGGTTTTGGGATGGGGGAGCCCATTCTCTGGGGAGGTCTCTCTTGACTAAAGAAAGAGAATTTGGGTAGGAATTCAGTAGAGAAGGTGTATCCTGAAGGTCTAATTCCATTTGTAATGTCAGTATGTCCTTCCCAGGTTGCCAATTTTGTTGTACTACCAGGACTCAGTTTAAGGATAGCCTCATATGTTGGCCATGTACTTCAGATCAAAGCAACTTTTTAAGGCCATCTGGGGCATCAAACACCATTATAGTTGTTGTTCCCTATTTTATATACCATCCACACATAAGACTACAAGGTTTTTGTTGTTGTTGTTGTTGTTGTTTTACCAACTTTAATTTTTTGCTCTCAAGTTTTCCACTTAATTTGACTACCTATTACATTAACATCTAGCTGAGGGAACATAGCTGCAATAGCATCATACATTGACTCAAGGAAAGGAGTTGGTTGCCTCAAATCCTCAACCTTTTGCATGGCTACCATTCTGAGCAAAAGCTGTTTTGCTGCTATTATTAATTGAAATGCTTCATCTCTATTAACTATTGTATTCTGTCCCCCTTCTTCCCAGATTTTATATAACCAGTTGACTTCATTTCTTTCTTTCTTTCTGGAAAACATCTTGTATTAGGTCTTGGAGTTTTGATCCAGAGCAGTCCTGATTCTTTCTTCAGGGTTTGCATATTTTATCTCTAGAGACATTTCTTGATGTCCTGATATGATGGAGGGTAGGGGTAGGGTGAGTAGTAGTGCATTTGAAGGTAGTAGAAGGGCATGCCTGGTGTAAGTCATTGGTGGATGTGGAAATTACACTCCCACCTAGCTCTTTGCTTCTGCATAAGTCTCTATCTATGTCTATGGTAGTTTTTCATGAGAATAACTGGTACCTCCTTTTGATTTGCTCTTGCCAATATGGCTTCAAACAGTTTGGGGTTTTTGAGCATAACTTGTATATCATGTGAAAGTTTCACTGGTAATTTCTTTCTGACAATTCTATCAACATTTTCCAATATGTCTTTTGCATAATCATCTTTCTAAGGCATCTTCATAAATAATCTCAGGAGCATTTCTGAAAGTTAAGTAACTTGGGTAGCCAGCCTGAATAAAATTTTTTTGTTTTTTTTTTTTTTGTTTGTTTGTTTTGTTTTGTTCGAGACAGGGTTTCTCTGTATAGCTCCGGCTGTCCTGGAACTCACTTTGTAGACCAGGCTGGTCTCAAACTCAGAAATCTGCCTGCCTCTGCCTCCTGAGTGCTGGGATTAAAGGTGTGCGCCACCACACCCGGCTCTGAATAAAATCTCAACCTTCTTTTTATAGATATACCAAGATAACTAGACCCCAGGAATTTTAGAGAGATTTCTGCCAGCTCTCTCTCTACCCAATTAAATAATTGTTTAGCCTGGCAACCATGCATCATCCAGTGGAATCCTGCCGACCACACCAAATAGAGAGAGCATGGCCTACAGGCTCTAAGGCGCCAGGCAATTAGGATGCTCACACAAAATGTGGCTTTTGAGTATGGTTGGTTTATTCATACAAACATTCTTTATAAATCATGCTAATATAATGTTAAACAGAAATCTTATCAAGTGGGGAACAGTAGTTGCAGTTTGGCCAGTAATGCTGCTGCAGGGTTTCACTAGGGAATCTTTTCTGATGATGACTCTTAGGAAGCTTGCTGTGAAGTTCTTCAGATTGGCCAGTTGGGAGAATGGCACCAATAGAGGCTCAGGAAGGCCTTGAGAGTGTTGTCCAGCACAAGCCCAGCAGCAGTGCTGGAGTTCAGCAGCCAGTGAGACCAGAGCCATGCACAGTCTCAATTTCTCTGGGAATCATCCTAGAAACTAGAGAAACCAAGTCTTGAGAGCAGTTCAGGGATGGTGAAGAACATTCTCAAAGTTCCAAAGTTGTATAATTACACTGGCCAATAGCTTTGTACTAACAGGGTTTACAGCTTGGAGCTGGTTCATTACCATATCAACATCACCTTGGGATTACCTTATTAGAATATCAAGGCCTGTCCTAGGCTAGGCTGTATCTGAGCTGCCTGTTGGCCTGCCAGGGGCATGCTACTGAGGTCTAGCTCTTATCAGAGCTGCCTGGTGGCAATCTCAGGCATCACAGTATTTCAAATCATATAAAACTGCCTTTGAGTAACACAAAATGGTTTCTAAGTTTCACAAAATCAGTTTTAAGTTAACGTTCCTAATGCGCACATCCCCTCTTGACATCAAGGATAGCATAATGCCCATCTGTACACAAGAACATAGGTAGTAGACAGGCAAATAGGACTATGCTAATTATAATGTCTTAGTATGGAGAGCAAAGCAAAGTTACATTCTCATGAAAAACAGCCCTGGTCTTAGAAGATTTGGGATTAGAGCCAGCCAGACTTCTGAGTAGAAGAATGAGGAGTGGAGGGGGTGGGAGTTGGGGAACAGGGGAAGCTTCCAGTAGCATTAGCTTTCAGGATGGGGCCTAGAAGAAGGAAGAAGGATCAGAGGCTCCTTAGCTCCTTAACTAACAAAGTAACAAAAAGACATGGATTCAAATATATATATGTATACACACACACACACACACACACACACACACACACACACACACATATATATATATATATACATATATATATATATATATACACACACACATATATGTATATGTATATTCCAGCAACAACTCAGAAGTAGAGAAAGGAGAAAGGAAGCAATATGGAGACCTATGTTGAAAAGATGAGGAGGGGTCACAGGAATAAGCCTTTGGTGTATGTGATTAGCATAATAAAAGTACAATTAGGAAAGTATTAGAAATGAGCTTTATGTGCCAGGTGCTGCCCTGTGTAATCACCATAGTAAACACACCAAAGAAGGCTTATTTCCCAAATAAATTTTGTGAAGAGCTCTCTATGCTTTTATTTATTTATTTATTTATTTATTTATTTATTTATTTATTTATTTTAATTCATTTTTAAAAATTTGTTTATTTAAATGACATTTCTATCACACTTTTCTCTCCTTCTGTCCTCCCAATTCCACCCCCCCCTCCTTACTTCACCTCCACCAACTGCTTCTTCCTTTTTCCAAAGACAGGAAACAGAGACAGAGTCCCTGCACCAGCTGTTAGGAGGGCCACTTGAAGACAAAGCTGCACACCCATTACAGAAATGTTGGGTACCTAGGTCCTTTACATTCGTGCTCTTTAGTTGATGGTTCAATCTGTGAGTGGGCTGGACCCAGGCTTGTCACTTCTGTAGGTTTTCTTGTGCTGTTCTTGAGCCATTTTCTCCACATTCTCTTTAGGGTATGCTGTCACTTAAGTTCTTGAACTTTGCTGTTCAGAAGGGCATGAGGTAGAATGTTAGAGTTGCTTTAATTTGCATTTCCCTGATGATTAAGGATGTTGAACATTTCTTTAACTGCTTTTCGGACATTCAAGATTCCTGTGTTGAGAATTCTCTGTTTAACTCTGTACTCCAGTTTTTAAGCGGATGATGTGGTTTGTCAGTGTGCAATTTCTGAGTTCTCTATATATTTTTGATATTAGCCCTCAGATGTAGGGTTGAGAAGATCTTTTCCCAATATGTAGGCTGCCATTTTGTTCTATTGATTGTGCCTTTGCCTTTTAGAGGCTTTTCAGTTTTATGAGGTCCCATTTATTAATTGTTGATCTTAGTGCCTGAGCTGGTGTTCTGTTCAGGAACTTTTCTCAGGTTGTATGTTGAGATTTTTGATTCAGTTGAACTTGAGTTTTGTGAAGGGTGATAAATATGGATTTATTTGCATTCTTCTACATGCAGATATTCAGCCAGTCTATCACCATTTGTTGAAGATGCTTCCACCCCCCCCCCATTGTATAGTTTTGGCTTCCTTATCAAAAATGAAATAATCATGGGTATATGAGATTATTTCTGAGTCTTCTATTCAATTTTTTTCAACCTGTCAATTTTCACATCAATACCATGTAGTTTTTATTTATAGTCTTCCACAGTACAGCTTGAAGTCAGGTATAGTGATACCTCTAGAAGTTCTTCTTTTGTTCAGGATTGTTTTAGCTTTCTTGGGTTATTTGTTTTTACATATGAAGTTAATTATTGTTCCTTCAAGATCTTTAAAGAATCGTCTTGGAGTTTTGATGGGAATTGTGTTGAATCTGTTGATTGCTTGTGGTAAGATGAACATTTTAACTATGTTAATCTTACTTATTCATGAGCGTAGGGGATCTTCTCATCTTCTGATTTCTACTTCAATCTCTTCAAAGATTTAAAGTTCTTGTCATGCATGCTTTTACTTGCTTAACTAGAGTTACACCAGGTATTTTATATTATTTGTGGCTATTATAAAGGATGTTACTTGATTAATTTCATTCTCAGACAGTTTATTTTTTAGTATAAAGGAGGACTATTTTTTTTTTTTTTTAGTTAATTTTGTATCCAGCCATTTTGCTGAGGTATTTATCAACTATAGGAGTTCACTGGTAGAAAATTTCAGGCCAGTTATGCATATGGTCATATACTCTGTAAGTAGTGATATTTTGATTTATTTCTTTCGCATTTGTATCCCCTGGATCTCTCATTGTTATATTGCTCTAGATAAAACTTCAAGTACTATATTGACTAGATAGAGACTAGACAGCCTTGGTTTGTCCCCGATTTTAGTGGTATTTCTTTAAGCTTCTATTTAATTTGACGTTAGCTATTGGCTTGTGGTATATTGCCTCTATTGTATTTACATATGGGTCTTATATCCCTGATCTCTTTAAGACTTTTATCAAGAACAGGTGTTGAATTTTGTCAAAGGCTTTTTCAGCATCTAATGAGAATATCTAATGAGGTGATTTTGCTTTCCAGGCTGTTTATAGGGTAGATTACATTGATGGATTTTCATGAGTTGAACCATCCCGGCATAACTGGGATAAATCTTATTTTATTATGGTGGATGATGTTTTTGATATGTTCTTGTATTCAGTTGTGAGCATATTATTGAGTACTTTTGCATTCATGTTCATGTGGGGAATTGCTCTGAAATTCTCTTCCTTTATTGAGTCTTTCTGTAGTTTAGGTATCAGGGTGACAGTGGCTCACAGAATGTTTGGCAGTGTTCCTTCTGTTTCTATTTTGTTGAATAGTTTAAGGAATGTTGGCATTAGATCTTCTTTGAAAGTCTGGTAAAATTCTGTGTTGCAACCATCTGGCCCTGGACTTTTTTTGGTTGGGAGACTTTTTTTTTTTTTTTCTTTCCATTTTTTATTAGGTATTTAGCTCATTTACATTTCCAATGCTATACCAAAAGTGGGAGACTTTTAATGAATGCTTCCATTTCCTTATGGGTTATAGGTCTATTTAAATTGCTAACTGATTTTGATTTAATTTTACATGGTATTTATCAAAAAATCATACTTTTGTTTAGATTTTCCAATATGTGGAGTACAGTTTTTTGAAGTAAGACCTAATGATTCTAAGGATATCCTTGGTACCTGTTATTATACCTCATTTTTTACTTCTGATACTGCTAATTTGGATATTCTTTCTCTGTCTTTTTTCTTAGTTTAGCTAAGGATTTGTCTATTTTCTTGATTTACTCAAAGACCCAGTTCTTGGTTTCATTAATTTGCTGTATTGTTAAATGTGGTGGTTTGAATATGCTTGGCCCAGGGAGTGGCACTATTAGGAGGTGTGGCCTAGTTGGAGTAGGTGTAGTCTTGTTGGAGGAAATGTGTCCTTGTAGGTGTGGTCTTTAATACTCTTCCTAGCTGCATGGAAATCCATCTTCTCCTAGCTACCTTCAGAGAAAGAGGTAGAACTCTCATCTCCTCCCTCACCATGCCTGCCTAGATGCTGCCATGGTTCCCACCTTAATCTTTATAGACAGAACCTCTGAACCTATAATCACATCCCAATTAAATGTTGTCCTTTATAAGAGTTGCCATTGTCATGGTGTGTCTTCACACCAATGAAACCCTAAGACATTATTTCTAATGTATTGATTTCATCCCTGAGTTTAATTATTTCTGCCTCTTGATTATGATTACTTCTTTTTTGTTCTAGTACTTTTAGGTATTCTGTTAAGTTGCTCTAATAAGATCTGTCTAATTTCCAGCATTTTCAACAAATGTTGCTGGCTTAACTGGTGGTTATCATGTAGATGAATGCGAATTGATCCATTCTTATCTCCTTGAGCAAAGGTCAAGTCTAAGTGGATCAAGGAACTCCACATAAAACCAGAGACTCTGAAACTGATAAAAAAGAAACTGGGGAAAACCTCAAAGATATGGGCACAGGGGAAAAAATTCCTAAACAGAACACCAATGGCTACTTCTGTAAGACTGAGAATTGACAAGTGGGACCTCATAAAATTGCAAAGCTTCTGTAAGGTAAAAGATATTTTCAATAAGACAAAAAGGCCACCAACAGATTGGGAAAGGATTTTTACTAATTCTAAATCTGATAGGGGACTAATTTCTAATATATATATAAAGAACTCAAGAAGCTGGACTCCAAAAAATCAAATAAACTCATTAAAAATGGGGCACAGAGCTAAACAAACAATTCTCAACTGAGGAATAAAAAACGGCTGAGAAGCACCTGAAAAAAATGTTCAACATTCTTAATCATCAGGGAAATGCAAATCAAAACAACCCTGAGATTCCACCTCACACCAGTCAGAATGGCTAAGATCAAAAATTCAGGTGACAGCAGAAGCTGGCCAGGATGTGGAGAAAGAGAAACACTTCTCCATTGCTGGTGGGATTGCAGGCTTGTACAACCACTCTGAAAATCAGTCTAGTGGCTCCTCAGAAAATTGGACATAGTTTTACTGGAGGATCCCGCAATACCTCTACTGGGCATATATCCAGAAGATTTTCCAACTGGTAATAAGAACACATGCTCCACTATGTTCATAGCAGCCTTATCTATAATAGCCAGAAGCTAGAAAGAACCCAGATGTCCCTCAACAGAGGAATGGATACAGAAAATGTGGTACATTTACACAATGGAGTACTACTCAGCTATTAAAAAAATGAATTTATGAAATTCTTAGGCAAATGGATGGACCTGGAGGGTACCATCCTGAGTGAGGTAACCCAATCACAAAAGAACTCAAATGATATGTACTCACTGATAAGTGAATATTAGCCCAGAAACAGAATACCCAAGATACAATCTGCAAAACACATGAAACTCAAGAAAAAGGAAGACCAAAGTGTGAATACTTCGTCCCTCCTTAGAATGGGGAACAAAATACCTATGTAAGGCCATCACTGGAAAGAGAGGCCCATTGGAAATTCAAACTTTATATGCCCCAGTAGAGGGGAACGCCAGGGCCAAAAAGTGGGAGTGGAAGCATAGGAGAGTGGGTGGGGGAGGGTATGGGGGACTTTTGGGATAGCATTGTAAATGTAAATGAGGAAAATACCTAATTAAAAATATATATAAATACCCATGTAAGGAGTTACAGAGACAGTTTGGAGCTGAGACAAAAGGAAGGACTATGCAGAGACTGCCCCATCCAGGGATCCATACCATGATCAACCACCAAACACAGACACTATTGCATATGCCAGCAAGATTTTGTTGGCATGACCCTGATATAGCTGTCTCTTGTGAGGCTATGCCAGTGCCTGGCAAATACAGAAGTGGATGCAGATCTAAACAACTGTAAAAGTCCCACAATCTTTACATATTAAAAGTCAATCCCTTTAAAATGTCCAATATCTTTTAAAATCTGATCTTTTTACAATTAAAAGTCTCTTAACTGTGGGCTCCACTAAAATAGTTTCTTCCTTCAAGAGGGAAAATATCAGGGCACAGTCACAATCAAAAGCAGAAATCAATCTCTAAGCATCCAATGTCTGGGATACAACACACAATCTTCTGGGCTCCTCCAAGGGCTTGGGTCACTTCTCCAGCCATGCCCTTTGTAGCACACACGTCGTCCTCTAGGCTCCAGATGTCTGTACTCCACTGCTGCTGCTGCTTTTGGTGGTCATCTCATGGTACTGGCATCTCCAAAACACTGCATGACCCCTTCAGTCCTGGGTTGTCAATTGCAACTGAGGCTACACCTTCACCAATGAAAAACAATGAACACACAACCCCCAATGGAAGAGATAGAGAAAGAACCCAAGGAGATGAAGGAGTCTGTAACCCTATAGGAGGAATAACAATGTGAATGAACCAATACCTCCTGAGCTCGTGTCTCTAGCTGCAGAAGATAGCCTAATCAGCCATCATTGGGAGGAGAGGCCCTTGGTCTTGCAAAGATTAAATGCCCCAATACATGGGAATGCCAGGGCCAGGAAACTGGAGTGGGTGGGTTAGGGAGCAGTGTGGGGGAAGGGTATAGGGGGCTTTAGGGATAGCATTTGAATTGTAAATGAAGAAAATATCTAATAAAAATTAATCATCAGGGAAATGCAAATCAAAACAACCCTGAGATTCCATCTCACACCAGTCAGAATGGCTAAACTTAGGATACCCAAGATATAAAATATAATTTGCTAAACGCATGAAACTCAAGAAGAACAAAGACCAAAGTGTGGACACTTTGCCCCTTCTTAGAATTGGGAACAAAACACCCATGGAGGGAGTTACAGAGACAAAGTTTGGAGCTGTGTCGAAAGGATGGACCATCTAGAGCCTGCCATATCGAGGGTTCCATCCCATAATCAGGTTCCAAACGCTGACACCATTGCATACACTAGCCAGATTTTGCTGAAAGGACCCAGATATAGCTGTCTCTTGTGAGACTATGCCGGGGCCTAGCAAAGGGATCTGCAACCCTATAGGTAGAACAACATTATGTACTAACCAGTACCCCAGAGCTCTTGACTCTAGCTGCATATGTATCAAAAGATGGCCTACTCGGCCATCACTGGATAGTGAGGCCAATTGGACTTGTAAACTTTATCTGCCCCAGTACAAGGGAATGCCAGGGCCAAAAAGTGGGAGTGGGTGGGTAGGGGAGTGGGTGGGAGGGTATGGGGGACTTTTGGGATAGCATTGGAAATGTAAATGAGGAAAATACCTAATAAAAAGTATTAAAAAAAAGAAAGAAAGAAATGAAACTAAACAATTAAACAAATCAATCATAAAAGTTCTGTCTAGGGAGCCATCTTGGCTCTGGGACCCCGCAGAAAGTTGTCTGCACAGGCGAGAGTGTGGACCACAGAAGCTAACAGCTTCTGGGACAAGTGAGAGCCACAGAGCTTCTGAGGCAGCACCTTTTTCAGGCTCCAGACATACGGCCACCTTCCCGGCCAGAGGACAGGGGTCTGCCTGGCCCGGGAGGCTAGGATTTTGACTCAGGATCTGCGGGAGCCACCTTGCTTCCCGGACTCGGCAGAAAGCAGCCTGCACAGGTGAGAGTGTGGACTACAGAAGCTAATAGCTTCTGGGACAGGCGAGAGCCACAGAGCTTCTGAGGCAGCGCCTTTTTCGGGCTCCAGACATATGGCCACCTTCCCGGCCAGAGGACAGGGGTCCGCCTGGCCTGGGAGGTTTTTGCCTCAGAATCTGCGGGAGCCGTCTTGGCTTCCGGACCCTGCAGAAAGTAGTCTGCACAGGCGAGAGTGTGGACCACAGAAGCTAACAGCTTCTGGGACAGGCGAGAGCCACAGAGCTTCTGAGGCAGCGCCACTTTGGGGCTCCAGACATCCAGCCACCTTCCCAGGCCAAAGCATAGGTGTCCACCCGGCTCCGGAGGCTTTTGTCTCAGGATTGGCGGAAGCCACCTTGGTTCCTGGACTCCTCAGAAAGTAGCCCACACAGGTGAGAGTGTGGCCTACATAAGCTAACAGCGTCTGGGACAGGCAAGAGCCACAGAGCTTCTGAAGAAGCACCATTTTCAGGCTTCAGACATCCGGCCACCTTCCCGGCCAGAGGTCAGGTGGTTGCCCGGCCCTGGAGGCCCTAGCCTCAGGATCCACGGGAGCCATTTTGGTTCCGGGACTACACAGAAAGTAGTCTGCTCAGGTAAAAGTGTGGACTACTGAAATTAACAGCTTCTGGGACAGGCCAAAGCAACACAGCTTCAGGGAAAGGTCCTGTTTTAGCCCTTCATCTTCGGCCAGGAGGAGGTCCAAACGCCAGATAACTGTGCACCTTCCCTGTAAGAGGTAAGCTTGCCTGCAGAGACTGCTCTGAACACTGAAACTCAGAGGAGAGAGCTAGTCTCCCTGGTCTGCTGATAGAGGGTAACAGAATCACCAGAGGAACAATCTCTAAACAGAGACAACTATAACAACTAACTCCAGAGATTACCAGATGGCGAGAGGTAAACATAAGAATCTTGCTAACAGACACCAAGAACACACACCATCATCAGAACCCAGCATCCCCACTTTGCCCAGTCCAGGGCACCCCAACACACCCGAAAAGCTAGACCCAGAATTAAAAGCATATCTCATGATGATGGTAGAGGACATCAAGAAGGACTTTAATAACTCATTTAAAGAAATACAGGAGAACAATGCTAAAGAGTTACAAGTCCTTAAAGAAAAACAGGAAAACACAACCAAACAGGTAGAAGTCCTTAAAGAAAACAGGAAAACACATCCAAACAGGTGATGGAAATGAACAAAACCATACTAGACCTAAAAAGGGAAGTAGACACAATAAAGAAAACCCAGAGTGAGGCAATGCTGGAGATAGAAACCCTGGAAAGAAATCTGGAACCATAGATGCAAGCATCAGCAACAGAATACAAGAGATGGAAGAGAGAATGTCAGGTGCAGAAGATTCCATAGAGAACATTGGCACAACAATCAAAGAAAATGGAAAATGCAAAAGGATCCTAACTCAAAACATCCAGGAAATCCAGGACACAATGATAAGACCAAACCTACGGATAATAGGGGTGGATGAGAATGAAGATTTTCAACTCAAAGGACCAGCAAATATCTTCAACAAAATTATAGAAGAAAATTTTCCAAATCTAAAGAAAGAGATGCACATGAACATACAAGAAGCCTACAGAACTCCAAATAGACTGGACAAGAAAAGAAATTCCTCCCAACACATAATAATCAGAACAACAAATGCACTAAAAAAAGATAGAATACTAAAAGCAGTAAGGGAAAAAGGTCAAGTAAAATATAAAGGCAAGCCTATCAGAATTACACCAGATTTGTCACCAGAGACTATGAAAGCCAGAAGATCCTAGACAGATGTTATAGAGACACTAAGAGAACACAAATTCCAGCCCAGGCTACTATACCCAGCCAAACTCTCAATTACCATAGATGGAGAAACCAAAGTATTCTATGACAAAACCAAATTCACACATTATCTTTCCACTAATCCAGCCCTTCAAAGGATAATAACAGAAAAAATCCAGTACAAGGACGGGAACCACGCTCTAGAAAAAGCAAGAAGGTAATCCCTCAACAAAACTAAAAGAAAACACCCACAAGAACAGAATGCCAAATTTAACAACAAAAATAACAGGAAGGAACAATTACTTTTCCTTAATATCTCTTAATATCAATGTTCTCAACTCCCCAATAAAAAGACATAGACTAACAAACTGGCTACACAAACAAGACCCAACATTTTGCTTATTACAGGAAACTCATCTCAGAGAAAAAGATAGACACTACCTCAGAATGAAAGGCTGTAAAACAATTTTCCAAGCAAATGGTATGAAGAAACAAACTGGAGTAGCCATTCCAATATCTAATAAAATTGACTTCCAACCCAAAGCCATCAAAAAAAGACAAGGAGGGGCACTTCATACTCATCAAAGGTAAAATCCTCCAAGAGGAACTCTCAATTCTGAATATCTATGCTCCAAATATAAGGGCAACCAGATTCATTAAAGAAACTTTAGTAAAGCTCAAAGCACACATTGAACCTCACACAATAATAGTGAGAGACTTCAAAACACCACTTTCACCAATGGACAGATCATGGAAACAGAAACTAAACAGGGACACAGTGAAACTAACAGAGGTTATGAAACAAATGGATCTGACAGATATCTACAGAACATTTTATTCTCAAACAAAAGGATATACCTTCTTCTCAGCACCTCACGGGACCTTCTCCAAAATTGACCACATAATTGGTCACAAAACAAGCCTCAACAGATACAAAAATATGGAAATTGTCCCATGCATCCTATCAGATCACCATGGACTAAGGCTGATCTTCAATAACAAAATAAATAATAGAAAGCCAACATTCACGTGGAAACTGAACAATACTCTTCTCAATTATACGTTGGTCAAGGAAGGAATAAAGAAAGAAATTAAGGACTTTTTAGAGTTCAATGAAAATGAAGCCACAACATACCCAAACGTATGGGACACAATGAAAGCATTTCTAAGAGGGAAACTCATAGCTCTGAGTGCCTCCAAAAAGAAACTAGAGAGAGCACACATTAGCAGCCTGACAACACACCTAAAAGCTCCAGAACAAAAGGAAGCAAATTCAACCAAGAGGAGTAGATGGCAGGAAATAATCAAACTCAGGGGCAAAGTCAACCAAGTGGAAACAAGAAGAACTATTCAAAGAATCAATCAAAAGAGGAGCTGGTTCTTTGAGAAAATCAACAAGATAGACAAACCTTTAGCCAGACTCACTAGAGGGCACAGGGAAAGCATTCTAATTAACAAAATCAGAAATGAATAAGGAGACATAACAACAGATCCTGAAGAAATCCAAAACACCATCAGATCCTTCTACAAAAGGCTATACTCAACAAAACTAGAGAACCTCGATGAAATGGAGAAGTTTCTAGACAGATACCATGTACCAAAGTTGAATCAAGATCAGGTTAATGATCTAAACAGCCTTATATCCCCCAAAGAAATAGAAGCTGTCATTAATAGTCTCCCAACCAAAAAAAAAAAAAAAAAAAAAAACAAACCCAGGACCAGATGGGTTTAGTGCAGAGTTCTATCAGACCTTCAAAAAAGATCTAATCCCAGTTCTTCACAAACTATTCCACAAAATAGAAACAGAAGGTACTCTACCCAACTCATTCTATGAAGCCACAATTACTCTGATACCTAAACCACAAAAAGACCCAACAAAGATAAAGAACTTCAGACCAATTTCCCTTATGAATATTTATGCAAAAATCCTCAATAAAGTTCTTGCTAACCGAATCCAAGAACACATCAAAACATTCATCCATCCTGACCAAGTAGGTTTCATCCCAGGGATGCAGGGATGGTTCAATATAAGGAAATCCATTAACGTAATCCAGTATATAAAAAAACTCAAAGACAAAAACCACATGACCATTTCGTTAGATGCTGATAAAGCATTTGACAAAATCCAATACCCATTCATAATAAAAGCCTTGGAAAGATCAGGAATTCAAGGCCCATACCTAACCATGATAAAAGCAATATACAGAAAACCAGTAGCCAACATCAAAGTAAATGGTGAGAAGCTGGAAGAAATCCCACTAAAATCAGGGACTAGACAAGGCTGTCAACTCTCTCCCTACCTATTTAACATTGTACTTGAAGTCATAGCCAGAGCAATTAGACAACAAAAGGAGATCAAGGGGATACAAATTGGAAAGGAATAAGTCAAAATATCACTTTTTGCAGATGATATGATAGTATATATCAGTGACCCTAAAAAATTCCACCAGAGAACTCCTAAGCCTGATAAACAGCTTCAATGAAGTAGGTGGATATAAATTAACTCAAATAAGTCAATGGCCTTTCTGTACACAAAGGATAAACAGGCTGAGAAAAAATTAGGGAAACAACACCCTTCTCAATAGTCACAAATAATATAAAATACCTTGGCATGACTCTAACTAAGGAAGTGAAAGATCTGTATGATAAGAACTTCAAGTCTATGAAGAAAGAAATTAAAGAAGATCTCATAAGATGGAAAGCTCCCATGCTCATGGATTGACAGGATCAATATAGTAAACATGGCTATCTTGCCAAAAGCAATCTACAGATTCAATGCAATCCCCATCAAAATTCCAACTCAATTCTTCAATGAATTAGAAGGAGCAATTTGCCAATTCATCTGGATGGAATAACAAAAAGCCTAGGATAGCAAAAACTCTCCTCAAGGATAAAAGAACCTCTGGTGGAATCACCATGCCTGACCTAAAGCTTTACTACAGAGCAATTGTGATAAAAACTGCATGGTACTGGTATAGTGACAGACAAGTAGACCACCAGAATTGAATGGAACAGAATTGAAGACCCAGAGATGAACCCGCACACCTATGGTCACTTGGTCTTTGACAAGGGAGCTAAAACCACCCAGTGGAAAAAAGACAGCATTTTCAATTAATGGGGCTGGCACAACTGGCTGGTATCATGTAGAAAGATTGGGAATTGATCCATTTCTATCTCCTTGTACTAACGTCAAATCTAAGTGGATTAAGGAACTCCACATAAAACCAGAGACACTGAAACTTATAGAGGAGAAAGTAGGGAAAAGCCTCGAAGATATGGGTACAGGGGGAAAATTCCTGAATAGAACAGCAATGGCTTTTGTTTTAAGATCGAGAATCGATAAATGGGACCTCATAAAATTGCAAATCATCTGCAAGGCAAAAGACACCATCAATAAGACAAAAAGACGACCAACAGATTGGGAAAGGATCTTTACCTATCCCAAATCGGATAGGGGACTAATATCCCATATTTATAAAGAACTCAAGAAGGTGGACTCCATGAAATCAAATAACCCCATTAAAAATGGGGCTCTGAACAAAGTATTCTCACCTGAGGAATAGTGAATGGCTGAGAAGCACCTGAAAAAATGCTCAGCATCCTTAATCATCAGAGAAATGCAAATCAAAACAACCCTGAGATTCCATCTCACACCAGTCAGAATGGCTAAGATCAAATATTCAGGTGACAGCAGATGCTGGCGAGGGTGTGGAGAAAGAGGAACACTCCTCCATTATTGGTGGGATTGCAAGCTTGTACTACCACTCTGGAAATCAGTCTGGTGGTTTCTCAGAAAATTGGACATACTACTACCGGAGGATCACGCAATACCTCTCCTGGGCATATCCAGAATATATCCCAAAGGGTAAGAAGGACACATGCTCCACTATGTTCATAGCAGCCTTATTTATAATAGCCAGAAGATAGAAAGAACCCAGATGCCCCTCAACAGAGGAATTGATACAAAAAATGTGGTACATTTACACAATGGAGTACTACTCAGGTATTAAAAAGAATGAATTTATGAAATTCCTAGGCAAATGGATGGACCTGGAGGGCATCATCCTGAGTGAGGTAACCCAATCACAGAAGAACTCAAATGATATGTTCTCACTGATAAGTGGATATTAGCCCAGAAACTTAGAATACCCAAGATATAAGATACAATTTGCGAAACACATGAAACTCAAGAAGAACGAAGACCAAAGTGTGGCACTTTGCCCATTCTTAGAATTGGGAACAAAACACCCATAGAAGGAGTCACAGAGACAAAATTTGGAGCTGTGACGAAAGGATGGACCATCTAGTGATTGCCATATCCATTGATCCATCCCATAATCAGCTTCCAAACGCTGACATCATTGCATACACTAGCAAGATTTTGCTGAAAGGACCTTATATAGCTGTCTCTTGTGAGACTATGCTGGGGCCTAGCAAACACAGAAGTGGATGCTCACAGTCAGCTATTGGATGGATCACAGGGCCCCCAATGAAGGAGCTAGAGAAAGTAGCCAAGGAGCTAAAGGGATCTGCAACCCTATAGGTGGAACAACATTATGAACTAACCAGTACCCCAGAGCTCTTGACTCTAGCTGCATATGTATCAAAAGATGGCCGAGTCGGCCATCACTGGAAAGAGAGGCCCATTGGACACGCAAACTTTATATGCCCCAGTACAGGGGAACGCCAGGGCCAAAAAGGGGGAGTGGGTGGGTAGGAGAGTGGGGGGGTGGGTATGGGGGAATTTTGGGATAACATTGGAAATGTAAATGAGGAAAATACTTAATTAAAAAAAAAGAAAAAAAGTTCTGTCTAATTTCTTTACTAAGGCACTTATTGCTATGAACTTTGATTTTTTCATTAAATTATTTTATTCATTTACATTGCAAATGTTATTTCCCTTCCCAGTCCCCTCTCCCAGAGGTCTTCACCCCATCACCCTCCCCTTTCCTTCTTAGAGGGTACCATTACAACCCCCATCCCCATTATTTTAACACTGCTTTCAATGTGTTTCATAAGTTTGGGTAAGTTATACCTTCATTTTCTTTGAATTCTAGAAAGTCTTTATTTTCTTTCTTTGTTTCTTCCCTGATCAAGTGATTATTATGTAGAGTTGTTCAGTTTTCATGAGTTTATAGGCTTTCTGTTGTTGTTAAAGTCTAATATTAATCCATGGTGGTCTGAAAAGATACAAGGGGTTATTTTAATTCTCTTGTATCTGTTGTAACCAATCTATGATCAATTTTGGTGAAGGTTCCATGGGGTGCTAAAAAGAACATATATTCTTTTATGCTTGAGTGAAATCTTCTGTAGATACCTGTTAGATACATATGATTAATAATGCCTGTTAGTTTCATCATTCCTTTGTTTAGTTTCTGTCTTGATGACTGGTCCATTGGTGAGAATGGGGTGTTGAAGTCTAACAGTATTAATGTGTGATTTAAGCTTAAGTAATGTTTCTTTTACAAATTGAGTAACCTTGCATTTGGCGCATAGTTATTCAGGGTTGAAACATCTTCGTGGTGAATTATTTGATGGGTATAAACTGTTCTTCCCCATCTTCTCTGATTAATTTTAGTTGAAAGTCTATTTTATTAAATATTAGAATGGATACTCCAGCTTACTTCTTGAATCCATTTGCTTGGAAAATGCTTTTCAAATTCATTACTCTGAGATAATGTCTATCATTGTTGCTTAGCCATATTTCTTGTATGCTACAGAATTATAGATCCTGTTTTCAAATCCATTCTCATAGCTTGTGTGTTTTTATTGAAGAAATGAGTCAACTGATATTGAGTGATATTAATGGCCAATGATTGTTAATTCCTGTTATTTTAATGTCAGTGGTAGAAGTGTATGTGTGTGTGGGGGGGCCGCTCTTCCCTTCTTTTGGATTTGTTAGTGTGGGGTTATGTATTTCTTGTATTTTCTTAGGTTTAATTAGCCTTCTTGGGTTGAGATTTTCCTTCTAGTGTCTTTTGTAGGACTGAGTTTGTGACTAGATAATGTTTACATTTGATTTTGTCTTAGATTATCCTGTTTGTTTGTTTGTTTGTTTGTTTTTTCTAGCTATGGTGATTGAATTTTACTGGGTATAGTAATCTGGCTGGCATCTGTGTTCTCTTAGAGACTGCAGGAATCTGCCAAGGCCTTTCTGGCTTTTAGAGTCTCTGTTAAAAAGTTGGGTGTAAATCTAATAGGTCTGCTTTTATGTGTTACTTGGCCTTTTTCCCTTACAACTTTAATATTCTTCTTTTGTTCAGTAGATTTTAGTGTTTTGGTTATTATGTGGCAGGAGAATTTTCTTTTTTGGTCCAATATATTTCATGTTCTGTTAGCTTCTTGTATGTTTTTAATTAATTAATTAATTAGTTAATTAATTAATTAATTAAGTTTATATCCCAACTGATGCCTCCTTTCCTGGTCTCCCTCTCCCACAATCCCTACCCCTTCTTTCCTACCCTTCACTTCTGAGATGGTGATGTGCCCCTGGGTATCCCTGACCCTGACACATCAAGTCTCTGTGGGGCTAAGTGAATCCTCTCTCACTGAGGACAGGCAACAGCTTTAGGCATAGCCCCTGTTGCAGTTGTTCAGGAGCCACATGAAGACAATGCTACAGGTCTGTTACATATGTGTTGGGGGGCCTTGGTACATACAGCTTGTGTTTTCTGTTTGGCTGGTGGTTCAGTTCTGATAGTCTACAAGGATCCAGATTAGTTGACTGTCTTTCTGGGGAGCTGCTATCCCTTTTGAGGCCCTCACTCCTTCCCCTAACTCTTCCCTAAGAGTCACCAAGCTCCATGTTCTGTTTGGCTGTGTGTCTCTGCATCCCTCTGAGTCAGCAACTGGATAGAACCTCTCTGAGGACAGCCATGCTAACTCCCATTTTCCAGCATAACAGAGTATCATTAACAGTGTTAGAGATTGGTGTTTGCCCATAGGATGGGTCTCAAGTTGGGCCAACTGGTTGGTTAGCCACTCCTTAAGTCTCTGCTCCATCTCCTGTGCCTGGACTTCTTGTAGGAGAGGATAAATTTTGGGTCAAAAGTTTTGTGGGTTGGTTGGTGTCCCTACTGCTCCACTGGAGTTCCTGCCTGGCTACAGGAGGTAGCCTCTTCAGGACCCATATTCCCATTGCTTTAAGTCTCAGATAAGATCACCCTCATTGATTCTTGGGAGCCTCCCCTACCCCAGGACTCTGGAAGGTCCTCCCAATACCCCACCCCCACAACTCCATGTAGGTCTGTAGATGATTTCCATTCATTTTCATGGACATCTGGCCATCTCTCCTGTCTCTCTCCATGCCTGATCCTGAACACCCTCCCTCAATTCCCAAGGAATTAAACCTGGGTCCTCTGAAAGAGCAGTCAGTGCTCTTATATGCTGAGCCATATCTCTAGTCCCTTCTTGTATGTTTATCGCCAAAGTAGGAGTCCTATCTGGTTTTCGAAGATGCTGGCAGTCCTCTGGGAATTCAGGCAAAGCCATGTGCTAGACAACAGACCTCAGGGGACTTCATGAAGCTTACCTCTGCTGGGCTTACTCCAGAGGGACTCGGCAGGCTGGGTATTGGTGTAAAGCATCTAGTCTGGATGTTTGCGGCACTAGCAGACTTTTTGGAAGGCATGTCATGTTAAGGCCCGGAAATAGAATGCAGGATAAAGGGTGCAGTTCACCACTGCTGGGTGTACCTGAGGGGATCTGGCAGGCGAAGAGCGTGGGTCAGAGTCCTACCTGCTTATCCCAGATATTGGCAACCCTGGTTGTCCCTAGTGCCAGCAGTGCTCCAGAAATTCAGGCAAATCAGAGCAGTAGGCAGGATGCTGTCTTTATTTTTATCCAGTCCTTGATGTTTTACTATGAAGACTATTCCTCTTGTCACTCCATTGGAGAGTGTCTCCTTGAAGTTGACTAAACTTAGAGTTGGTTGCTTATGCCTTCCATCCTTGCTTTGTAAATCATGAGACATTACAGCACATACTATATCTGAGCACCTTCTATGTGACAAACACTGTCTGCATGAACATCCCTTAATTTTATCCTTGAACATACCTTCTTCACCAATGAGGAAAATGATGCCCCAAAGACACAGAGAGAATTTGAACCAAGAACAGGTGATCATCACTGTGACCCTTCTCTCATCAGAAATAAAAAACCTTAGGAATTGCACATTTCTTCCCAACTGTCCTCATAGTAAAAACATTAAGTATGTCTTTACTTGGAGAAAAGGTGAGAGCCATCCTGATTCTTATTTTGCCCAGAACGCTTCATGAGTCTCTTTATTAGATTTCTTTTCTAATTCCAAAAGTTTGATGTCCCCATTGTTTATTTCTCTTCCTGGAGATGACTTTGATACCAATATGTGATTTGATCTCATCAGCTGGACTCTCCAAGGTTCCTTGATTTGTGCTGCGTCTGAAGCCCTAGGGATGTGCATCAAAGCAGACCCCTTGATTTTCACATGCCAAGAAGGAAAAATAAAATCAATCTCTATCCTCCAGGGATAGAAGTGTTGGTGTTAAAAGTCATTCCACACCTCAACACTTATTTTTTGTCATTGATTTTCTTTAGGAAGGCCATTAATGTAGGACACCATTGTATATGGCATCTATGAGATAATATTACCTACAACAATAACAATGCACATATTATTATTATTATTATTATTATTATTATTATTATTACTATATATTATATTACATACTTGCATATATTAATTTACCAGTATTTCCTGAGCATGAGAGATGATGCAAGCTCTTGGAAAGCATCAACAAGACAAGTTTTCAAAGAGCTTTCAATCTAGCAGGAAGAGACAGAAATAAATCAACCAATTGTAAACATAGTATAGGAATACATAAAACAGAATATTGCTCAGTTGTGAGGCTATTTAAAAGTAAAGTCTAAGACAGAAGGGGGGTTGGGAAAATTAAAAAGTGAGGCTAGAAGGAAAACAGGGAACGAGAGCACATAGCATCTGTGGACCAATGGAAGGAACTTGGCCTGTATTTTGAGTGAAATAAGGGTTGAAAAGAAGAGAATCTTGTACCATCTTTTACATGAAAAGATTCTGTTTCAGATTAGATTGTTGAGGAACTGATGTAGAAGAAGAAAATCTATTTGTAGATTGTCAGAGAAATGTCTCATGTTAGATGTGGCAGTCGCTATAGACAAGTCCTGGGTAGGTGCTTAGTATTTCCCAACAGATCTGATGGGAAACACATGGAGCAAATGGATATGTATAAACAAAGCTTTGCAAAGAAGAATTTTAGAAGGAAATATTGGAGTTTTCTGCCTTCATTCATTTATCATTCAGTCACTCAACAACCAATAAATATATAATGTGAATCACATATTCTTCACTAACTTTTCAAGAGATACAAAAGAAAGTAGTGTGGATAAGTAGAGTGAGAATGTGGATGAGGAAATAGAGTCAAGAGTTGAAGCCATTTGCACTCATCCTGCTAGATATGACCTGCTTAATAATAGCCTGACACATGTGACTTGAATACAATAACAAAATAAAAAAAATTAGAAAAGCATGATGGTTTGTTTATATGCTCTTCAATATCAAGTTATTTAGAAAGCATCATTCTTACTCATTATATACTTTCTGTGAGATGCTATGAGCACTTCTCTCATGTATATATATATATATATATATATATATATATATATATATATATATATATATAGACTTGTCCTCAGGTCAGTCTGGTGGTCTCAATTGATCTGTTTATGTTTCCCTTTCTCACTGGGGCCAGCACAATCTCCATTATCCTCTCTCATCCCCGCCATTTCCTCTGGATCCCTTCTTCCCAACACCAAATTCCTCTCCTACCTTCATGCTGTCCCAGATATCTTGCGTGAGGGCTGGTCCTCTGGGGGCTCTGCCAAGTTCTCTCCATGGGAAGACCAAAGAGTTTTGTGTCCTGGAAAGAAGACCCATGAGAAAGAAAAAAGAAGTGACAGTTGGAGAATAGGGAACCATTGATTAGACTGTAATAGTTATACAGACCTGAAGCAGGGACTTGAAAATGACAAACAGGAGCTGAGGGTTCTTGGCAGAGAATAACAGCTATAGATCCTGAGGGAAAGAAGCCCCCACTTTCTTAAGAGTGTGGAGATCAGGGTGGTCTTTGATGTTACAGAGCAGAGGCTGAAAGGGAAAGTCTCAACTTCCCACAGTTAATGAAATGATCTTGAGGGTCCTGGACACGGAGTTGTAGATTGACAAACAGGGATGTCAGGCACAGAGAGAGAGAGAGAGAGAGAGAGAGAGAGAGAGAGAGAGAGAGAGAGCGCAAATATTACTGACCTTATTAAAACAGCCAAACAACTTCCATCAAAATCTCTCTGGGATGAAATTTTTATAGAGTACCAGCTCCTTTCTCTTATTTCTTCTCCTTTCTCTCCTTTCTACTTGGCCTTACCTGGGTATTCTTTCTTGAATAGGTTATTTTTGCCTTGATGGCCATTTATTAGTAGTTACAATCTTCTGGTGTGTGTGTGTGTGTGTGTGTGTGTGTGTGTGTGTGTAGTGGCGAGAAAGATAGCAGTAAAAACAAATATCAGCCTTTCTTAAAAGGATGAGTTACTGTTTTCTAGATTATCCCAAGTTTCTTTTAATTTCCTTCATTACTTTCTCTCAGAGAATAACTATTATTGAAGTTGGAGAAGACGACTCTGGCTAATTCTAGCTGAAAGGGGGTGACATTTTAGAATGTTGACTAAAGAGAACTTTTAGGGTCCTTAGAGTTCATCCAGAGGGCTGAAATAAAAATCAGTTGGCTGTGTAAACCCAGGTTGTTGGAGAGCTATTCAACGACTGTGTGTTATGTGGGTCAGGAAAAATCTATAACCTACAAGGAATGAGACAATTAGAATAATTATAACCCCCAGTGAGAACTTGATCAACAAACAGTTGGAGAAGCTTTGCCCTTATTAAAGCAAAGAGACAGCAATACCATGCAATAATCCTTTCAGGCATTGGTATAAGTACCAACTAGGATAATCATTGCTACTTCCTTTGTCCATTGCAAGTTATACTCCATGGAGAAGGCCACTAGGTTGACTTAAGAGCTCAGAAAGCTCTCTTTCGGTAGACTCCAGTTTAGAAATCAACCACTATGTCTCTTTTATTAACACTACCTCATGGAAACATAAAGAAACAAGGATACCATGCCAGGAAACTTGATATGGTAGACCGGGAGACTTGGTGGGCACATACCTGAGACTTGGGTGACTCTTTGTTCCCTTTTAGATTCCTGGCCTGGAACACGTGCCAACCTCCACAAACAGGGAAATGTGACCTGTGGTCACAAAGGCCCAGAACAGAGTTCCCCATGCTAATGAGGTACCTAGAGGCCCTGAGGGCTCAGACAATCAGCTTCCCTTCCCATACATTCCTCCCTGCAAAAGGTATTTAATCTCAGATTCGCACTGAGAGGTTAGGTATGCATCCATTTTCTGCCAGGAACAGTCAATAAACAGTTTAGAACCACAGGCAGGCTGTCTCTTTCCATCAAGATCCACCATGGGGAGCCATGAAGAAGGCATTTACCTATAGAGCTGCAGCTTAATTCTCCCATAGAAGGCCTCTCTGTGCTCTCAGCCACAACTACCACGGAGCTAAGGACAATCACTTCTGAGACAAGCTGGAAATCTGTTTCTCACTTTCCCTACCCCATCCCATCCTCTACTCCCCCGGGTAGATGCTGTTCCCAGCCTGAGGACCCCTGACTCCATTCTCAGCTCTTCTACTATTCCCAATAAGTCCTAGTGGTGCCCAAGTGTCCAAGAGTCAGAGAAACCCACAGACCCAGGGTGTAGCAGGTCAAGGGAACCCTTTCCCTCCAGCTTTCCCTCTTCTCAGAGCTTTCCCACCCCTGGAATGGTGTCTATGTGAATACTTGACACTCCACACCCACCCAGCGCCAGTGTGGGATAAATGCAGTCAAATTCTCCACGTTTCACCTCCTAAGCAGCTGTGCCTGGAGAGAGTGGAATACAGACCCACAGATACCATGAGAGGCAAATGTGACATATTAAACTTTATCTACTTTCTCTTGGCATGCAGAAAGATAGACCATTGGCCAGTGAATATCTTATGTTCCATACAAATTAAGATGTCTAATAGATAATTTTGGTCCTGAATACAGCTTCTTTCCCAAATAGTGGTAGAGGGAGATTCCTAGAAAATCCATTTTCTTACCCATTTCTCTAGTCATGAATTTTCCTTTCTGAATACAATCCAGCCTTTTCCTTCTACCTGAAATAATAGACTGAGTTTATGTTCTATTGTTCTATTCCAGACAGGAAGATCTTTTCTAACGAATGTTTCTATTCTGAATTGTCAGATTCTAATTTCTGTGCAACTTCTAGGTTTGTACTGATTCTACATCTTTTTTTTTTTTTTTATCATAAAGACTCTTCAACTCTCTTGGTCTGTTGTTTCTCTGGACCAAGTCTAGAATATTTACAGGATTGATGAAATGGATCTGTTGGATAATTGTGGCCTTCTGGTATAGTAAGGACACAAATGATAGGTCTAGAAACTGCAAACACCTCATTGAAGGATAAATGTGGACTCTCAAATAAAGAGAGGTCTCTGTGCCACAGATGCTCCTAAATTCAACTGAGTTTCAAAGGAAGAGGAATCTTATGATCCCTTTGGGCCCACTTGGCCTTCCTCCATCTGGTCCATGAGATGGTAATAGTTTGGGGGAGTAAGTGGGTCTGCCACGTCACACTCAGAAGTTGGGTTCATCAACAAGGGATTTGTGTCATCACTATCTCACAAGAGCAGGGCACACAATTCTCAGTACAATGTTCCCTTTAAAATTTACTCATTATGGTAAGATTCATAATCCTACACTTGAATATTCCTGTATCGGTATTGGAGCATAAATCTATTAATCATTTCTGGTCAAGGGCATTTGTCACATGGATGCTAATGCAGGCAGGGATCTGCCTATTCTGTATCCCCTATCCCTTATCTTCTCCCCCCCTCGACCCTGCTCACCAATCCACCCACTCCTGCTACCTGGTCCTGGATTCCCCTATTCTGGGGCATAGACTTTTCACAGGACCAAGGGTCTCTCATCCCATTGATGACCTACAAGTCCATCCTCTGCTACAAATGCAGCTGGAGCCATGAGTCACTCCATGTGTACTCTTTTGATAATGGTTTAGTCTCTGGGAGCTCTGGATGTACTGATTGGTTCATATTGTTGTTCCTCCTATGGGGCTGCAAACCCCTTCAGCTCCTTGGGTCCTTTCTCTAGCTCCTCCATTGGGGACCGTGTGCTCCGCCCAATGGTTGGCTGAGAGCATCCACCTCTGTATTTGTCAAGCACTGGTAGAGCCTCTTGGGGGACAGCTCTATCAGGCTTCTGTCAGCAAGCACTTGGCATCCACAATAGTGTCTAGGTCTGGTATATAGGATGGATCCCCCAGGGCAAAAGATTCTGGATGGGCTTTCCTTCAGTCTCTGCTCCACCCTTCATCTTTGTATCTCTTTCCATCGGTATTTGCTTTCCATTTCTAAGCAGGATCCAAGTGTCCACACTTTGGTCTTCCTTCCTTTTGAGCTTCATGTGGTCTGTGAATAGTATCTTGGGCATTCCAAGCTTCTGGGCTAATATCCATTTATCAGTGAGTAAATACCATGTATGTTCTTTTGTGATTGGGTTACCTCATTCAGGATGATATTTTCTAGTTCTATCCACTTGCCTAAGAATGTCATAAATTCATTAATTTAATAGCTGAGTAGTACACCATTGTGTAAATGTACCACATTTTCTGTATCCACTCCTCTGCTGAGGGACATCAGGGTTCTTTACAGCTTCTGACTATTATAAATAAAGCTGTTATGAATATAGTGAAACATGCATTCTTATTACATGTTGGAACATCTTCTGGGTATATGCCCAGGAGGGGTATTGATGGAACCTCAGGTAGTACTATGTCCAATTTCCCGAGGAACTGCAAAACTGATTTCCAGAGTGCTTGTATCAGCTTGCAATCCTACCAGCAGTGGAGGAGTGTTACTCTTCCACATCCCTGCCAGAATCTGCTATCACCTGAGTTTTTGAACTTAATCATTCTGAATGGTGTGAGGTAGAATCTCAGGGTTGTTTTGATTTGCATTTCCCCAATGATTAAGGATGTTGAACATATCTTTAGGTGCTTCTCAGCCACTCAGTATTCCTCAGTTGAGAATTTTTTGTTTAGCACTGTACCATTTTTAATATGGTTATTTGATTCTTTGGAATATAACTTCTTGAGCTCTTTGTATATATTGGATATTAGCCCTCTATCATATTTAGGATTGATAAAGATATTTCCCAATTTGTTGGTTGCCATTTTGTCATATTGGCAGTGTCCTTAGCCTTACAAAAGCTTTGAAATTTTCTGAGGTCCCAGTTGCCAATTCGTGGTCTTAGAGCATAAGCTATTGGTGTTCTGTTCAGAAAATATTCCCCTGTGCCCATGTGCTTGAGGGTCTTCCTCACTTTCTTTTCTATTAGTTTCAGTATTTCTGGTTTTATGTGGAGGTCTTTGATCCACTTGGACTTGAGCTTTGTACAAGAGATAAGAATGGGTTGAAGCCACAACGTACCCAAACCTTTGGGACACAATGAAAGCATTTCTAAGAGGGAAACTCATAGCTCTGAGTGCCTCCAAGAAGAAACGGGAGAGAGCACATACTAGCAGCTTGACAACACATCTAAAAGCTCTAGAAAAAAAGGAAGCAAATTCACCCAAGAGGAGTAGACGGCAGGAAATAATCAAACTCAGGGGTGAAATCAACCAAGTGGAAAGAAGAAGAACTATTCAAAGAATTAACCAAACGAGTTGGTTCTTTGAGAAAATCAACAAGATAGATAAACCCTTAGCTAGACTCACTAGAGGGCACAGGGACAAAATCCTAATTAACAAAATCAGAACTGAAAAGGGAGACATAACAACAGATCCTGAAGAAATCCAAAACACCATCAGATCCTTCTACAAAAGGCTATACTCAACAAAACTGGAAAACCTGGACGAAATGGACAAATTTCTGGACAGATACCAGGTACTAAAGTTGAATCAGGATCAAGTTGACCTTCTAAACAGTCCCATATCCCCTAAAGAAATAGAAGCAGTTATAAATAGTCTCCCAGCCAAAAAAAGCCCATGACCAGACGGGTTTAGTGCAGAGTTCTATCAGACCTTCAAAGAAGATCTAATTCCAGTTCTGCACAAACTTTTTCACAAGATAGAAGTAGAAGGTACTCTACCCAACTCATTTTATGAAGCCACTATTACTCTGATACCTAAACCACAGAAAGATCCAACAAAGATAGAGAACTTCAGACCAATTTCTCTTATGAATATCGATGCAAAAATCCTCAATAAAATTCTCGCTAACCGAATCCAAGAACACATTAAAGCAATCATCCATCCTGACCAAGTAGGTTTTATTCCAGGGATGCAGGAATGGTTTAATATACGAAAATCCATCAATGTAATCCACTATATAAACAAACTCAAAGACAAAAACCACATGATCATCTCCTTAGATGCAGAAAAAGCATTTGACAAGATCCAACACCCATTCATGATAAAAGTTCTGGAAAGACCAGGAATTCAAGGCCCATACCTAAACATGATAAGAACAATCTACAGCAAACCAGTAGCCAACATCAAAGTAAATGGAGAGAAGCTGGAAGCAATCCCACTAAAATCAGGGACTAGACAAGGCTGCCCACTTTCTCCTACCTTTTCAACATAGTACTTGAAGTATTAGCCAGAGCAATTCGACAACAAAAGGAGATCAAGGGGATACAAATTGGAAAGGAGGAAGTCAAAATATCACTTTTTGCAGATGATATGATAGTATATATAAGTGACCCTAAAAATTCCACCAGAGAACTCCTAAACCTGATAAACAGCTTCGGTGAAGTAGCTGGATATAAAATTAACTCAAACAAGTCAATGGCCTTTCTCTACACAAAGAATAAACAGGCTGAGAAAGAAATTAGGGAAACAACACCCTTCTCAATAGTCACAAATAATATAAAATATCTCGGCGTGACTCTAACTAAGGAAGTGAAAGATCTGTATGATAAAAACTTCAAGTCTCTGAAGAAAGAAATTAAAGAAGATCTCAGAAGATGGAAAGATCTCCCATGCTCATGGATTGGCAGGATCAACATTGTAAAAATGGCTATCTTGCCAAAAGCAATCTACAGATTCAATGCAATCCCCATCAAAATTCCAACTCAATTCTTCAACGAATTAGGAGTAATTTGCAAATTCATCTGGAATAACAAAAAACCTAGGATAGCAAAAACTCTTCTCAAGGATAAAAGAACCTCTGGTGGAATCACCATGCCTGACCTAAAGCTTTACTACAGAGCAATTGTGGTAAAAACTGCATGGTACTGGTATACAGACAGACAAGTAGACCAATGGAATAGAATTGAAGACCCAGAAATGAACCCACACACCTATGGTCACTTGATCTTCGACAAGGGAGCTAAAACCATCCAGTGGAAGAAAGACAGCATTTTCAACAATTGGTGCTGGCACAACTGGTTGTTATCATGTAGAAGAATGCGAATCGATCCATACTTATCTCCTTGTACTAAGGTCAAATCTAAATGGATCAAGGAACTTCACATAAAACCAGAGACACTGAAACTTATAGAGGAGAAAGTGGGGAAAAGCCTTGAAGATATGGGCACAGGGGAAAAATTCCTGAACAGAACAGCAATGGCTTGTGCTGTAAGATCGAGAATTGACAAATGGGACCTAATGAAACTCCAAAGTTTCTGCAAGGCAAAAGACACCGTCAATAAGACAAAGAGACCACCAACAGATTGGGAAAGGATCTTTACCTATCCTAAATCAGATAGGGGACTAATATCCAACATATATAAAGAACTCAAGAAGGTGGACTTCAGAAAATCAAATAACCCCATTAAAAAATGGGGCTCAGAACTGAACAAAGAATTCTCACCTGAGGAATACCGAATGGCTGAGAAGCACTTGAAAAAATGTTCAACATCCTTAATCATCAGGGAAATGCAAATCAAAACAACCCTGAGATTCCACCTCACAACAGTCAGAATGTCTAAGATCAAAAATTCAGGTGACAGCAGATGCTGGCGAGGATGTGGAGAAAGAGGAACACTCCTCCATTGTTGGTGGGATTGCAGGCTTGTACAACCACTCTGGAAATCAGTCTGGTGGTTCCTCAGAAAAGTGGACATAGTACTACCGGAGGATCCAGCAATACCTCTCCTGGGCATATATCCAGAAGATGCCCCAACTGGTAAGAAGGACACATGCTCCACTATGTTCATAGCAGCCTTATTTATAATAGCCAGAAGCTGGAAAGAACCCAGATGCCCCTCAACAGAGGAACGGATACAGAAAATGTGGTACATCTACACAATGGAGTACTACTCAGCTATTAAAAAGAATGAATTTATGAAATTACTAACCAAATGGATGGACCTGGAGGGCATCATCCTGAGTGAGGTAACACAATCATAAAGGAACTCACACAATATGTACTCACTGATAAGTGGATATTAGCCCAAAACCTAGGATACCCAAGATATAAGATACAATTTCCTAAACACATGAAACTCAAGAAAAATGAAGACTGAAGTGTGGACACTATGCCCCTCCTTAGAAGTGGGAACAAAACACCCTTGGAAGGAGTTACAGAGACAAAGTTAGGAGCTGAGATGAAAGGATGGACCATGTAGAGACTGCCATATCCAGGGATTCACCCCATAATCAGCATCCAAACGCTGACACCATTGCATACACTAGCAAGATTTTATTGAAAGGACCCAGATGTAGCTGTCTCTTGTGAGACTATGCCGGGGCCTAGCAAACACAGAAGTGGATGCTCACAGTCAGCTAATGGATGGATCACAGGGCTCCCAATGGAGGAGCTAGAGAAAGTACCCAAGGAGCTAAAGGGATCTGCAACCCTATATGTGGATCAACATTATGAACTAACCAGTACCCCGGAGCTCTTGACTCTAGCTGCATATGTATCAAAAGATGGCCTAGTCGGCCATCACTGGAAAGAGAGGCCCATTGGACACGCAAACTTTATATGCCCCAGAACAGGGGAACGCCAGGGCCAAAAAGGGGGAGTGGGCGGGTAGGGGAGTGGGGGTGGGTGGGTATGGGGGACTTTTGATATAGCATTGGAAATGTAAATGAGCTAAATACCTAATAAAAATGGAAAGAAAAAAAAAAAGAATGGGTTGATTTGCATTACCCTACATGATAACCACCAGTTGAAACAGCACCATTTTTTGAAAATGCTGTCTTTTTTCCATTGGATGGTTTTAGCTCCTTTGTCAAAGATCAAGTGACTATAGGTGTGTGGGTTCATTTTTGGGTCTTCAATTCCATTCCATTGATCTGCCTGCCTGTCTCTGTACCATGCACTTTTTAATCACAATTGCTCTGTAGTACAGCTTGAGGTCAGGGATGGTGATTCCACCAGTTTTTTTAATGGTGAGAATAGTTTCTGCTATCCTAGTTTTTTTTGTTAATCCAGATGAATTTGCAAATAGCTCTTTCTAACTCTATCAAGAATTGAGTTGGAATTTCTATGGGAATTATATTGAATTTGTAGATTGCTTTCGTCAAGGTTTCCATTTTTCAATATTAATCCTGCCAAACCATGAGTATGGAAGTTCTTTCCATTTTCTGAGATCTTTGATTTTTTTTCTCAAAGATGTGAAGTTCTTATTATATAGATCTTTCACTTGCTTAGTTAGAGTCACAACAAGGTATTATATATTATTTGTGACTATTGTGAAAGTTGTTGTTTCCTTAATTTCTTTCTCAGACTGTTTATCTTTGAGTAGAGGAAGACCACTGCTTTGTTTGAGTTAATTTTATCTCCAGCTACATTGCTGAAGTTGTTTAACAGGTGTCAGAGTTCTTTGGTGGAATTTTGGGGATCATGTAAATATAAGATCACATCATCTGCAAATAGCAGCATTTTGATGTCTTCCTTTCCAATTTGTATCCTTTTGACCTCCTTTTATTGTCTAATTGCTCTGGCTAGGTCTTCAAGTACTATATTGAATAGGTAGGGAGAGAGTGGGTAGTCTTGTCCAGTCCCTGATTTTAGTGGGATTGCTTTAAGTTTCTCTCCATTTAGTTTGATGTTGGCTACTGGTTTGCTGTGTATTGCTTTTACTATGTTTAGGTTTGTGTCTTGAATTCCTGATCTTTCAAAGACTTTTATCATGAAGGGGTTTGGATTTTGTCAAATGCTTTCTCAGCATCTAATGAAGTGATCATGTGTGTGTGTGTGTGTGTGTGTGTGTGTGTGTGTGTGTGTGTGTGTGTGTGTGTGTTTATATAGTGGATTATGTTGATGGATTTCCATATATTGAACCATCCTTGCATCCCTGGGATGAAGCCTACATAATCATGTTGGATGATCATTTTAATGTGTTCCTGGATTAGGTTTTCAAGAATTTTATTGAGTATTTTTGCATTGATATTCATAATTAGTCTCAAGTTGTTTATCTTTATTGGTTCTTTGTGTGGTGTAGGTATCAGAGTAATTGTGGCTTCAGAGAAATAATTGAGTGGAGTATCTTCTGTTTCTATTTTGTGGAATAGTTTGAGGAGTATTGGTATTAGGTCTTCTTTGAAGGTTTGATAGATCTATGCAATAAGTCCATCTGACACTCGGATGTTTTTTGTTTTGTTTGTTTGTTTGTTTCGTTTTGTTTTTGGTTATGGTTTTTGGTTGGTAGACTATTAATGACTGTTTCTATTTCTTTAGGGGAAATGGGACTGTTTAGATCACTTATCTGATCCTGATTTAATTTTGGTACCTGCTGTTTGTCTAGAAAATTGTCCATTTCATCCAGATTTTCCAGTTTTGTTAGATATAGACTTTTGTAGTAGGATCTGTTAATTTTTTTGGATTTCCTCAGTTTCTGTTGTTATGTCTCCATTTTCATTTCTGATTTTGTTAATTAGGATACTCTTTCTGTTCTCTCTAGTTATTCTGTTTAAGGATTTATCTATCTTGCTGATTTTCTCAAAGAACCATCTCCTGGTTTGGTTGATTCTTTGCACAATTTTTTGTTTGTTTGTTTGTTTGTTTGTTTCTACTTTGTTGATTTCAGCCTGGAGTTTGAATATTTCCTGCCATATACAACACTTGGGTATATTTGATTCTTTTTTTTCTAGAACTTTTAGATGTGTTGTCAAGTTGCTAGTATATGCTCTCTCCAGTTTCATTTTTGAGGTACTCAGATCTATAAGGTTTTCTCTTAGCTCTGCTTTCATTGTGTCTCATAAATTTGGATATGTTGTATCTCCATTTTCATTAAATTTTAAAAAGTCTTTAATTTCTTTCTTTATTTCTTCATTGACCAAGTTATCATTGAGTAGAGTGTTCAGCTTCATTGTGTATGCAGAATTTCTATTGTTTATATTGTTACTGAAGACCACCCTCAGTGTGTGGTGATCTGGTAGGATGCATGGAATTATTTCAGTCTTCTTGTATCTGTTGAGTCCTGTTTTGTGACCGATTACGTGGTCAGTTTTGGAGAATGTATCATGAGGTGCTGAGAAGCAGGTATATGCTTTTGCTTTAGGATGAAATGTTCTATAAACATCTCTTAGATCCCTTTGGTTCATAACTTCTGTTAGTTTCACCATGTCTCTGCTTAGTTTCTATTTTCATGATCTGTCCGTTGCTTAGAGTGGGGTTTCGAAGTCTTCCACTATTATTGTGTGAGGTGCAATTTTTCCTTTGAGCTTTTTAGTAAAGTTTCTTTTATGAATGTTGGTGGCCCTTGCACCAGGAGCATAGATGTTCAGAATTGAGAGTTCTTCTTGGTAGATTTTTCCATTGATAAGTATGAAGTGTCCTTCCTTATTTTTTTGATAATTGTAGGTTGAAAGCATATTTTATTTGACATTACAATGGCTACTCCAGCTTGTTCCTTGGGACCATTTGCTTGGAAAATTGTTTCCCAGCCTTTTACTCTGAGATAGTGTCTATCTTTGTCACTGAGGTGGGTTTCCTGTATGTAGCAAAATGTTGGATCTTGTTTATTTATTAAGTCTGTTATTCATGTCTTTTTACTGGAGGAACTGAGTCTATAGATATTGAGAGATATTAAGGAAAATGTTTATTGATTCCTGTTATTTTTGTTGTTAGAGTTTGAATTATGATTTTGTGGCTATCTTCTTGTTGTTTTGTTAAAAGAAAATTATTTTCTTTGGTGTAGTTTCTCTTTTTGTGTTGTTTTCCATTTATTATCCTTTGAAGGACTGAATTTCTGGAGAGATATTGTGTAACTTTGTTTTCGTCATAGAATATCTTGCTTTCTCCATCTATAGCAATTGAGAGTTTTCCTGAGTATAATAGTCTGGGCTGACATTTCTGTCCTCTTAGGGTCTGTGTGACATATGCCCAGGATCTTCTGGCTTTCATAGTCTCTGGTGAGAAGTCTGGTATAATTCTGATAGGTCTGCCTTTATATGTTATTTGACCTTTTCCCCTTACTGCTTTTAATGTTCTTTCTTTATTTTATGCATTTGGTGTTTTGATTATTATTGATGGGAGGAATTTCTTTTCTGGTCCAATCTATTTGGTGTTCTGTAGTCTCCATGTATGTTCATCTCTTTCTTTGGATTTAGAAAGTTTTCTTTTATAATTTTGTTGAAGATATTTACTAGCTCTTTAAGTTGGAAATCTTCCTTCTTATCTATACCTATTATCCTTACGTTTGGTCATCTCATTGTGTCCTGGATTTCCTGGATGTTTTGGTTTAGGTCTTTTTGCATTTTCTATTTTCTTTGATTGTTATTTCAAAATTTTCTATGTTATCTTCTGTGCCTGAGATTCTCTTTTCTATTTCTTGTATTCTGTTGATAATGATAATCCTTGGCTCCTGATCTCTTTCCTAGGTTTTCTGAAACAAGTGCTCTTTTCTAGGCTTAGACCAAGATGACAGAGCACTCCTGGTAACCATCCCCCTTTGTATACTTGCAGATGGTTTTGTTCCATTTAGACAGAAGTTTACACCAGCTATCACAGAAAGAATAAGATAAAACCCCATCCAATTGGGGGTTTCAAAAGGAAAGGGTGGTCTTCTTATGGACTTTTGCTTTTACTAGATCTTCAGACTAAAATGGAGAATACCCCATATTTCTCTTCCATCAAGGAAGGGCTCCTTACCTAAATATCAGAGACTTTGCTGGAAAATCATGTGGAATGTCAGGTGGACAGTCTCCTTTCATGCAGCAGGGCTCTCCATAGGAAACGCCTGCAGACACAGCCTCAAAAGGAGTCAGTGCCTGTGATGCAGAAATACCCCCTAACCACACCAAATTTGCGGGAAAGGACTTCGTTTAGAGAATTTGAACCTCTTACATCAATTAGTGAGATGTACTTTGAGTAGGCTGTTCTCTCTGACATCCAAAAAGCCAGGGGATACCACCTTCAGTGACAGCTAAACTGTACTCCTGGGGCTTAAGACACTCCTCCGGTGACTTTTGTTTTGAGGGCGGGTCCATGCCTATATGCTTCTAGTATTTTGAGTCTAAGTAAAATTTCATTTAAGAGGGCCTTTATTATCTCTGGCATCCTTTCTGTTTCGCAATGCAAAGTTTCATCCAAATCAGTCAAATTGTCCACCCATACTATTAGCAGATAACTTTAGGTTTCTCCTGCTATGTGGGGGTAAAATCAATTTACCAATCTTCTCTTCAACATTTCCTCTTCCTTTGCATGCCGGAAAAGAGTGTGGGGAGCTACAGAAGCTGAATACTGAATATGTATTGTTGATATTTTGTCCATGTCAGGGGCCAATTCCTAAGACTCATGGCAATGGCAAAGTCTTCCCCCTGGTGTAAGGTCTTGCTCTATTGCCACTTATTGTCAGTGGCTCCTCATCTAGGTATGAATTCTTTTAAAAGTAGACTGTTGCAGGCTCAGTCTTGTACAGGTCTTGCATAAGTAACCACAACTTCTGTGTCTCTTCAGTATTTTCTGTGGCTTGTAACATATTCCATTGAATCCCCTGGGCAATGTGTTTTCAACCTCTAGGTCTAGATCACTTTAGGGTATTAAGTGACCCTATCACAGGGGTTGCATATCAGATATCCTGCATATCAGAATTTTCATTGCAATTCCTAAGAGTAGCAAAAATACAGTTATGAAATAGCAATGAAATACTTTTATGCTTGGGGGTCACTATAGCATGAGGAACTGTATTAAAGGTTTGACCTCAGCATTAGGAAGGACAAAAAAAAGTCACCTGTCCATTTTGCTGTTTCAAAGACATCAAACCAGGATTCCTCATTTGGGACTAAATAATTCTTCAGTTAGCCCTAGTATCCTCTGTTGGAGGTTATAACAATTTCTTTTAGCTTTATTCGAAAAAAAATTATGTTCCAACTTTTAGATTCATCTCTTTTAATTTTACATTATAGGTACCAATGTAATAAATTGTTTAGGTCACAACACACACTTCTAACATAAGAGATTTTAGTTAATAAAGTCAACAATAGGTCAAGAGGCAGAGCAAGCAACTTGTTGACAGGAAGTGAACATCAGTAAATACAGGAAAGAGAAAAGAGGATCTTTGGGTTGAAATATATTTAAGACAGCATGGAGATGGAGCTTTTGACTTCTGGGACATCTGTGGAGTAGGGAGGTTATCTGGGTGCTTTCTATGCCTCTCTGAGCTAGCAGGCTTTTATATTGTTTGGCTCCTGAGTATTCCTTCATTTGATAAATTAAACATTTGAGGTTTTGCTTAAAAATTTTTGGCTCCCAAAATAACCTGATGTAATTATCATCTTAGAGACTTACTGGCTCAGTCTGATAACCTAGGCCTAGTCCTGGAAACTTTTAACCTCCATACAATCTATCCTAAGCCTAGAATGATTTCTGCATCTGAGACTACTGAATAAGCTCACCCTTTCCTAGTTCTTTGTAACCTCTGGATGGCTGATTCAATTCAGGTGTTCTGGCTCAAACTCCTCTCCAAGCTGATTGATTCAGTTTTGCTTCTCTCTCACTTTCTTCTGAATTGCTCTGCCTCCCCTCAAAGTAACTCTAGCCATCTGTTTTAATCTTCTGGCTCCTTCTCTTCTCTTGCTTGCTCTGTCTTTACCTATGTCTAGATTGTTCTCTATTCAACTTGTCTTTGCAAAACTCTCTTAGTAAAACTGCCTCTTTCTTTTCTTCCTTTTCTCTCTGTGCTGCCCTCTCTTAAGTAGCTTCCCTTTTCTTTATCTCCTTTCAAAATTTGAGTACTTCCTATTCTGTCAAATTTTTTTCTGATCCATCACTTTGGCACTCAATTAGACACCATTTTCTTTTTTAAAAACATTTTTATTAGATATTTTCCTCATTTACATTTCCAATGCTATCCCAAAAGTCCCCCATACCCTCTCCCCCACTCCCCTACCCACCCAATCCCACTTTTTGGCCCTGGCATTCCCCTGTACTGGGGCATATAAAGTTTGCATGACCAATGGGCCTCTCCAGTGATGTCCGACTAGGCCATCTTTTGATACCTAGGCAGGTAGAGACAAGAGCTTCCGGGTACTGGTTAGTTTATATTGTTGTTCCACCTATAAGGTTGCAGTTCCCTTTAGCTCCTTGGGTACTTTCTCTAGCTCCTCCATTGGGGGCCCTGTGATCCATCCAATAGCTGACTGTGAGCATCCACTTTTGTGTTTGCTAGGCCCCAGCATAGTCTCACAAGAGACAGCTATATAAGGTCCTTTCAGCAAAATCTTGCTAGTATATGCAATGGTGTCAGCGTTTGGAGGCTGATTATGGGATGGATCCCTGGATATGGCAGTCTTTAGATGGTCCATTCTTTTGTCTCAGCTCCAAACTTTGTCTCTGTAACTCCTTCCATGGGTGTTTTGTTCCCAATTCTAAGAAGGGGCAAAGTGTCCACACTTCGGTCTTTGTTCTTCTTGAGTTTCATGTGTTTAGCAAATTTTATCTTATATCTTGGGTATCCTAAGTTTCTGGGCTAATATCCACTTATCAGTGAGAATATATCATTTGAGTTCTTCTGTGATTGGGTTACCTCACTCAGGATGATGCCCTCCAGGTCCAACCATTTGCCTAGGAATTTCATAAATTCATTCTTTTTAATAGCTGAGTAGTACTCCATTGTGTAAATGTACCACATATTTTGTATCCATTACTCTGTTGAGGGGCATCTGGGTTCTTTCCAGCTTCTGGCTATTATAAATAAGCCTGCTATGAACATAGTGAAGCATGTGTCTTTCTTACCAGTTGGAACATCTTCTGGATATATGCCCAGGAGAGGTATTGTGGGATCCTCTGGTAGTAATATGTACAATTTTCTGAGGAGCTGCCAGACTGATTTCCAGAGTGGTTGTACAAACTTTCAATCCCACCAACAATGGAGGAGTATTCTTCTTTCTCCACATCCTCGCCAGCATCTGCTGTCACCTGAATTTTTTTATCTTAGTCATTCTGACTGGTGTGAGGTGGAATCTCAGGGTTGTTTTGATTTGCATTTCCCTGATGATTAAGGATGCTGAAGATTTTTTTCAGGTACTTCTCAGCCATTCAGTATTCCTCAGGTGAGAATTCTTTGTTTAGCTCTGAGCCCCATTTTTTAATGGGGTTATTTGATTTTCTGGAGTCCACCTTCTTGAGTTCTTTATATATATTGGGTATTAGTCCCCTATCTGATTTAGGATAGGTAAAGATCATTTCCCAATCTGTTGGTGGCCTTTTTGTCTTATTGACGGTAGACACCATTTTCAAACATTGGTGTTTCCTCCTAAAAACTAATGTTACCTTCATCGTTTGGAATTAAAAACTAACGGCCTGTCTGTATCCCAGACACAGGGATTAAAGGTATGTGCTGAGCAGCACCATGACTAGAAGCAAGGTTGTTCAGTAAATAACACAATATCAGGATTCAAAATGAGATCAGAAATCCTGTAACAAATATGCCTTCTTAGAGCTGTGCATAATCTACAGACCTCAATTTCTATTTGATTAGTGAAATTCTCTTTTGTTCATTCAAGATGTGTGTTTTTGTCCTATAGATACAATTTTAATTAGTGAAAACAGAGATATCTCTAAAAACACAAATGTGCTCTGTTGTAATTATAACAAGATAAAGGAACATTTAGATATGTTCTATGGCGAGGGTGAGGTGTCAGGAGATGGGGGTGATTCAGCAGGCCCATGCCAAGTTATCCCTTCCTGCTGAGAGTCCAGCCACATGATAGTGTAGTATAGAACAGAGTTTATTCAGGGCATTGGGAGGAGAGTTAAGAGTATAGTAGAGGCAGAGAAAGGGAGAGAGAGAGAGAGAGACAGAGAGAGAGACAGAGAGAGAGAGACAGAGAAGAAGAAGAAGAAGAAGAAGAAGAAGAAGAAGAAGAAGAAGAAGAAGAAGAAGAAGAAGAAGAAAAGAGAAGAGAAATAGAGAACAGCCTTGACCACATGGTGAAAGGAAGGAAGGGAATGAGTAGATAGGGGGAGCTAGAGAGCAAGAGGCAAGAGAGTAAGGGTAAGAGAGTAAGAGAGTAACAGAGGAGGGGGCAAGCAGCCCTTTTTATAGTGGGTCAGGCCTACCTGCCTGTTGCCAAATAACTGTGGGGAGGAGCACTCCTGGCTGTTGCCAGGTAACTGTAGAGGTGGAGTCCAGATAGAATACTAACATTCCCCTATTTTAGTTTAGTTAAAAAAAAAGAAGAAAGAAAAAAATTAGAAAGAGATCATGTTGAATCAGGAATAGGATTGTCATGATATCTGGCTGCTTCACGCTGACATTGAGGCTACATGTCTCAGGGGAACCTAGAGGAATGGATGTGAAGGATGTTTGTCCAGTCTTAGGAGAGTTGGCTGTTTCCTTGCTGTCCATGGTCTGTGGAGCCTTCTGAGGATAGGTCAGAAGGAACAGATCTAGAAGCGTCTGTGTCTGTGACAGAAGATGGAGCATCTGAAGGTTGCTTCTCTAGAGCTATCCTGGATGCAATAAGTGTCTGAACTTGACAAGATGTTGAAACACATTATCATAGGTAAAGAATAAGATTAAGTATGCTTGGAAGAAAGCAAAAATTTTCTTAAGCTGTACATTGGAAACCCAGAGGAATCCCACCCTTTGAAATAGGTAACAAATGGGAACTTTGGGCCAATGTATTTAACTGGATGGAGCCTATTTGGTCCATGAGAGGTGCATCTGAGTAGACTTCCTGTAGCTTACAAGTTTATAAAAGAGAGAACAATATGAGTTGGCAATGTGAGCAGTCTTTAGGATGAGCCTTTTGAGGAGCAGAAGGAAGACAATTAAAAAGTTGGAATATATAGTGGAATATTTTATCAGAGTTAGGCAAATTCATAGGAACTCGGATAATATTAGGACAGTATCATAGCAAGAAGAGGAAATATGAAGCATTTAATTAATGGAAACAGAGTTTAGGTAAGGAAATAGCTGATTGCATCTGTGAAAGTTTTTTCTAGCTGCTGTCTTATCTGTCAATGTAGTCAGAAGTCTGGGGAATAAACAATAATTTAGCAGTTACTTTATTTAAAAAATGACAGAGTCCACTAGCCAACGCTTCTCTGTGGTCTCCATGGTCTCAATGGCAACTTGGGCAGTCGGTCTGGCTTTCAAGCACAGAAGATGCAGGGCGTTTTCTTTGTGGGATGGATGTTTGTGACATGAGAAATGGCTTACCTTGGTTTAGCTCAGTCATTTGATTCAGAGTATCCAGTTTTGTCCCCTGCCTATTTCAGTGATTGTCATATCACAAACCAGGCAACATCCTGTAGCTGTGTCCCCATCTTCTGAGATCTCATGGGAGAAACTGTTAGAGGCTTTTGGGAATCCTGACTGTCATAAACTTAATAATTAACCTACTTCTGACAGGATTGAGTGCTATATAGATTGGTTATAACTGAATAGAATTTAATGACAGTGGTAAGAATCATATTAAGACAGGATAGGAGTGAAGCCTTAGGTAACTTTGACAGGTTGTGTAGGTAGAGAAAAGTATATTTTGTATTCGCAAAGAAATATTTGGCTAGGGCTAGAATAAGAAAGCTGGAAGCAGTGGCATAAGATTGTGATGACAGAAAATAAGTGTGTTCTGTGACACAAACTGAGCACACGGGCTGTGAGAACAGGCCAGGGATGTGGGCGCATGGATAGGTAAGTGCTTGGGCCTTTTTTCCTTTACCAGATAGCTGGCAGTATGTGTGAAGATAGCTTAAAATATACATTCTAAGACAATACAGCACCCATTTGGGGGTTGTGGTTGTCACTGAACTTTTCATACCAGCATCCCAAGAAGGGCTCAGGGATGGGTCTGCATATGGCCAAACTAGAAATTCACATCATCATGTGAATAACTAGAGGCTATGGCTGCAGTTTCCTAGAAATAGCCAGAAAGCAATTCAACCTCTTACCATGAATATTTGGCTGGCTGCAAGAGCTCAAGGGGTTTATGAACTGCTTTTGAGAAGGGAAGTCACCCAAGGATCTAAGTCTTAACTTGTAGGTCAGACAGGGGGCCAGTCATAAGGGCCGGGGCATTGAAATGTCAGTGGGCCCACATCGAGGCATCCCTTCCCCCTAAGAGACCAGCCACATGACGGTATAGTTATAGAATAGAATTTATTCAGGGTATGGGAAGGAGAGTTAAGAGGGTAGTAGAGGCAGAGAAAGGCAGGGAGAGGGAGAGGGAGAGGGAGAGGGAGAGGGAGAGGGAGAGGGAGAGGGAGAGGGAGAGGGAGAGGGAGAGGGAGAGGGAGAGGGAGAGGGAGAGGGAGAAGACAGCCATGATCACATGGAGAGAGGGAGGAAGGGAAAGGGGAGAGAGGGGGAGCAAGAAGGCAAGAGGCAAGAGAGCAAGATTAAGAGAATAAGAAAGAGAGGAGGGGGCAAGCAGCCCCTTTATAGTGGGCCAGACCTACCTGGCTGTTGCCAGGTAATTGCCGGGGTGGAGTCCAGACAAAAAGCTAACATGCTCTCAGTACAAGCTTGCTTCTACTCTTACCTTGAATGTCATGTGAAGGATAAACAGGAGCTTTGCATAGGATGTAATGCAGGACTGTTTACTACTTGCTAATAGACAACATAACTCATTAACACTTGGGGACCCATAGAAATTAGCAACAGAGTTCTCTATGCATCTGCAGATCCTATCATCACGAGTCCTAGAGTTTCCTAAGAGATGAAGATCAGCTAAACTGTAATGAATGTTCTTGCTCAGGTTGCTGGTTAAAGGATCCAAGGCTAGGTTTTGGGATCAAAGTAGTGTGATAAAACTGCTAATTACCATTAATTGGATAGCCTTCTGGGATGCTGCACATAATGGAGGACTCCCTTCTTGAACTGAGTATCATCTGTGATCTTGTCTGGGGTATTCTAAGTCCCAAAACTTGCCTCTACCTGAGGAAAGTCCTGTAGCCTCAATTAGTTTATAGGATCACTTTCCTTTCTCCTGACAAAGGCTGTTCAGCCAGCGCCTGAGATTCCTCAATTGTTTCCCCATGGTAATTAGGCATTCCAGGTACCCTTATACCCCCAGCCAATGACCTTCAGCAATCCTGGATGTCCCATCCCTCAGTCCCTTAAAACCTTATAAGCCATGAATCACCTTAAGGAAAGTTGATCTGCCTATTGCCTGGGATCTTGGTGTGGTCATTCACCTATGTAATCACAAGGCTTCCCCAGCTCCACATCTCTGCTCCCACTGCCCTCTTGAGAGCAGGGAGACCCACAATGGAGGGCCGAGGAGGGCTCTGCTTATGTCTCTAATGACCGTCAAGCTGCATTTGACTTTTATTGCAGATACTGACAGACTAATTTATTTTGTTACCAAGAAACTTCACTAATCACTTGTGAATGAGTGCGGAGTGTTACAAACCCATTTAAAACGTAATTCTTTATAATCTTCTTAGGAAGGAATCAATTGTCCAGAAGCCATCAAACCTGCCTATGAACATTAAGAATGTTAAATGTTTAAATAATTTGTTTTCATGGTAAAGAGTTTACACCCTAATCTTCCTCCACTTCATTTTAGGCATCACAGTCGATCCATCAGTCTATCACCTATAGCAAATTACCACAAGGTGGGTGACATAAAATAATATGGATTTAGCTTTAAAAGTTCTGTAAGTTAGAACTCTAATGTGAGTCTCATTTGACCAAAACCTGAGAAGCTGATAGGGCAACATTCCTGCACGGTGCTTGTAAGATGGACTTTCTGTCTCTGCTTTTCTTGGCATCTGAAAGCTAGTACATTCCTTGTCTTGTAGCCTTTTTCATCTTTAAAACCAGGAATGTCTGTTCACCCAGTTTCTCTGCTTTGACTTTCGGACTCGTTCCTATGATTACCCTGGAACTACACAGACGACATTTGCAGAATAACCTGCTGATTGAAAAGTCAGCCAATCATCTGCTTTCTAAGCCTTCAGCTGTAGCATTCTTTCCCTTGCTATGCATAATGCAGAATCTGGGCTCTAATATAGTCTGTAGAGTAGGACCTGAACATTCTAGAGTCTATTGTTCTATCTACAGCAATAGGTCCTTGTGGTGAATTGCCATTAGATAGCACACAATTAACACAAATCTTAGAAATTGAATGTACTTGAATTCTGGTGCCCAGTGCTCTGTTTACAGCCAACAGCTAATTGCTCATAGCGCTCTCACTGATGACAGAAACAGTCTTGGAATCCTTATGAATTTCCAAATACATGTCCTATGAATGAGGATGATTATCACACAAGATTAACCATTTCCTCATCTTATTTCCTCTTCATAAGATATAATTTCACAAAATATTTATCAAGTAAACCTCCTGAACTAATTTAGATTGGCAGTTTTGACTAGACCTGGTCAAAATATCTCCACTTATTGCAGAGTCAGAAATTCTCTGACTCACATTTGTTCATGTTGCCTATAAAGAAATGTCTACACTGGGTGAGAACATATATAAAAAGTGATGGTACCCAAAGCTGCCAAGGGTTCAGAAACGAAAGGAACACTGACTTGCTGCTACTCAGAATAGACACAGTACAACCATTTTGGAAGATACTTTGCAAGTTCTATAGTCCTTTCCAGGGATGAGCATACCAATCATCTGTCCCGAAGACATATATTACACAACTGATGTCACACAGATTGAGCAAGCTATATTTCAGAATATCTATGTATACACGTATACATATTGTATACATATGACCATATAACAAGGAAGAGCATGGTGAAGGGTTTGCAGGGAAGAAAGGGAAATGATACAACTAGACTGTAATCTCAAAAAGAAAAGGAAAATATAAGCAAATTTGCCATATGACTCAACCATCACCCTCCTCTGTAATCGTTTTGATGATATTCACACAAAACATATGTATATATGTTTATAGAATCTTTATTCACAATTTTTCAATATGAAGGTGTTCAAAACGTGTTTCAATGGATAACTGCAAACACAGTTAGTATTGATGAGTAATAAAAGCAATGAAATATTCAACTTATGAATCTCCAATGTTAAGTGAAATAATTACAGTCTAAGAAATGCACACTGTATGCTTCCATTTATTTAGCATTCTGTAAAGTGTAAAATTGTAAGAATAAAACATAGATAAGAGATTGCCAATGGTTTTGGGAAAAGAAAATGGTTGACTACACAGAAAATACCATTGAGTGTTTAAGGTAATGTATCCATTTTGCATGGTCCTAGAATAGTTAATACAGCAATCTATGAATTTGTCAAGATCCTTAGAACTTTACATAATAGAGAAAAAACTTGTAGACATGCTAACTTGGGAAATCAACAAAGACCTTGGGAAAAATCTTACTATGAATTATAAACCATGACAAGGGAATCTACTTCTACCACTCAGTATGACATACCCTGACCAAAGAGGCAAGAAACAGCGCTTAGACGTCTTGACATGGAACAGATTTCTAAATAGACATTATAAAGATATAAAGAAAACAAAATGAGTATAAACACTGCAGTCTCATAAGCAAAGCTATTTGTTGTAGAAATATCAATTATCAGTATTGAAAATGTTTTTTTCTTTTTCCTAGAATCAAAGACACACTTAGGTGGACCTGAATGATGGTGAGACATACATTCATTGTCTCAGAACATTGTGGGTAAAACAGAGTAAATATATAGTCCTGGATTAGAGTTTGAGACATTTGCATTAACATATGTTTAGTTTAACATAAATACAGATGGAGAGACCCAGAAAAAATTATAGAGTTATGTGTATACATGTGTTAGTATACTTATATAAATATATAGAAATTATTGAGTTCTGCCCATAATGAGAACTGGGCAACAATGGCATTCTAGTAGCAATGAGTAGATTTAGTGGTCAAATCTTAGTTCCTATATATTATACTATGGTAAAAGATGGACTTCTGGTGATTGCTGATTTTAAGACAGGGTGTCACTGTGTAGTTCTGGCTGTCCTGGAGCTAGATTTGTAGACCAGGAAGGGCTCAAACTCATGGATATCCCCTGGCTTCTGACTCCTGAGTACTAGAATTAAAGGTGTGCTCCACTATGCCTGGACATTCATGAATATACTAAAGGTTGTTTCTCTTGATTTTTTTTAAAATTACATTTGAATGATGTTCAAGTGTTTTGTGAATTTGTTAAATTTCTTCCATACCTGTTTAAAATTTTGTACTTCTCTATACGTGGCATATTTTTAGTTAGAATTTGAAATTATTTCTTGATAATATGCAGCAGCATGTGGACATCATATGCTAATCATCTAGTTTACTTCTTTCTTGAAGTCACGTGTTTGTTTAAGTCTTCTCATAGATATAATTTCTTTTTTAACTGTAGTATAGTCATTCTCAAATAGGACAATATTTTTACTTCATTCTATTTATTTATTTATTTAATTCTATTTATTTATTTATTTATTTATTTATTTATTTATTTATTTATTTATTGGTCCTTTTCGAGACAGGGTTTCTCTGTGTAGTCCTGGCTGTCCTGGACATGTAGCCGTGATACAGGAATTAGACCATTCATAGAATATTGTCTATGATTTACATTCTTGCTTTATTTATGAACCAAGAAGAAATGTATTCAACATTTTGCTGTTAAGTCTGATGAATAAATTCACGGTTTTTAAATACACTTCTTATCAATGACTTAGTTGGTTTTGATTCCTATGTTGAGGATAGGCCCTATGAGGAGCTAAGTGTTTTAGATGCTCGTTCTATACATAATAAAGTCATTGCATGATTTTATTTTCTCATTCTTTACTGTGGTAAATTGTACTGATTGATTTTAAAATATTGAAATAGACTTGCTGTCATGTGAGACACATTCAGTTTAGATAGCTGTTGGCCATTTTGAATACACATATTTTCATGTCTCTTTGTTTTGCCTTCTGGAACTTTAAATGTACACACTTAATTAGTTCAATTAATTTTATCCCACTGATATCTGACTTTTATTCCCTTCTTCCATTAAATTTCATGAATACTTTCTATTGACCAGTCTTCAAGATTTCCAGCTTTAATCTGTTATTAAGCCCACTATGTGAAATATTTCCATTTCTGGTGTAAATATTTATATATCCTATACCTTTTGATAATTTAAAACATTTCCATAGCCTCTTCTCTTTTACATAGGTCTTAGAATTTTTTATTTAGATTTATTTATATCATGAGCACTCTGGTGAGCATTTAAAACTTGATTTCATAGCTTAGTGGGTTTATTTAGATTATTCGAATAAAAATGAGAATCTCTTGTGATTTTCAAATATCTAACAGTAATAAAAATGGTATATGTTTTGAAGATAGGGCTTATCATAATACTGTTGTTTTCTCCAGTGAGGCACAGTAAAATATACAATTTTACTGATTATATGTAAATGGCTAAAATGGGGAAGGCTTTTACTGGACTGCATTTCAGAGGCATAGTGTAACTTATATTTCAAAATCAATATACATACACCCATATTATTTGAAAGATATCTTTTAAACAAAGATCATATTTCATAAAGATCAAAGAACAGGGGCAGATGAGATTGTTTAGTGGGGAAAAACACCTGCCTTGAAAGCTTGGCAGTCTGTTCAATCCACAGACTCCAGTGTGAAAGAAAGAGATCTGACTCCTGAAGATGCTGTCTGACTTCCATGCATGATTGCATGCATGGTACACACACAATGATGACTGATAATAATTCAGATTAAGATTTTTAAAGATTGCTGGCCTTAAAATCTTTCTAGAAAAATTTTAATGCAAAAATAATCTCTTTTGCATTAGGAAAACATGCATGTTTAAACACACACACACACACACACACACACACACAAACACATAGGTGTCAAGAGTGCCAAAGTTACAGACAAGCTTCTCACTATAGCTCTACCTCATTCATTATTTAACTAACAAAAGAGGCAAAATTGGTGCAGTAATAATCCCTGAAATTAACAAGACATTTATTATCTATCAAGACTAGTCCTAGGTACATATAGAGAAGAAAAGGATTTGGAGATTGAATTCAGGTGAGAATCTAGATTTATGTCTGAGAAAGAACAGTGGTTGTGTATGCCACCTATGAAAAGTTTCCTCCCTTTCAAATTCTCACTCAAGATTCATCAACTATTTGTAAATTCATTTGGATTGTGGCGGTATTCTTTTCAGGCTCCTGGAAAGAACTGTTGGCCTCTTTGTTTTTGACTTTCAGGTTCTCTGTTCACACTCATTACAGTCAGCATCCTGTGTCTGATGCATGTCTAGACCTGTGCTCAGCACTTTTCTCCCAGGATACAGAGTCTTGTTACTAAGTTGCTATATTTTAGTCTAATTGAAACAAATTGACTACTACTTTGTCTGTTTTTATTTGAACAATGACTATACTTGTCCAGTCTGTTTACTTGTCTAATTGTATGTCTCCTTACATTCTGTTTGTATAAATGATTTGCTTTCTAATGCTGTAACAGGTTCATGTTCTGTCATTGACTTTCTTTAGCGTACATTACAAGCTCATATAGAAAGGCTCCATGATTCAAATTCTCAGTATACTGAAACAAGTCATGCTCTGAGGAGATGACTTTCACTCAATATACATTATCCAAACTACTCCACTAGGAAATACATATGACTGGAACAATTGTGCTATAAACACAATTATTGTTCTAATAAAGGTCACAGTCTAGCCAAGAGTGACTATTAATGACATCATTGTATATGAGGTTAAGTGATAACTATAAGAAAGAAAGGACATACAGTATGGTCTGACCCCACATAGGTCTTACAGGGTTATTTCTGTTCAGAGGATGAACCTTGCTAGATGAAACTGTGAAACACACAAAATGTATCAAAGTTTTTGAAATTTCAACTAATAACATCAATCAAAGCAAATGTTACTAACATCTGCTATTTGCACACCATTGTTTATTCTGTCCGATTTTGTTCTAGTAAATTTTTAACCACTTATGAAGGTAGAGATGAAGGTTATTATCCAGAAAACAAGAACTAGGTAAGCGATTTCTACTTAGTTGTTTTAATAAAATTATTCATTACCAGCATCCTACTCAGAAGAAGAAAGTTTACTAAAAAGAATTTGCAATATTTGGCATTACCAAATATGCATGAGTAGTGCATACATGCAAACACTCACAATTTCTAGGAGAAGACAAAACCTGTTCTTATCTTGTACTAGAATTCTTTGCAGAATCTTTAACAAGCTGCAGTGCATATATTTATCCTTTAATCTGATCCAGTTTTCTCCAGGGTCAATAAAAAGTTGTACTTATTTCATAATATTACAGATTTAAAATCAGCGATCTCTTCCAGGATCAAGTGACATAGTTTGCTACCTGTTTTGATGACAGCCAAACTTCACCAACGAAATCAACAAAGCCACTGATAAAACTGAAAGAGAACAAATGACCAAAATGAGAAAGCAAACAATTGGCTATGAGTGCCTTGTTTCTTCTTGTCTGCATGTTTCTGTGGCTTGTTGTGTAGATAAGGAACACTCCAACTCCTCTGCTTGCTTTTGTGTTTTCTTCTGCTGTTGGCCTGCTTCTCTCTGAATAGAGATTCCCAGGTGATTTTTGCTGGTGTATCTTGGGAATTGGTTTCTTTTGTTTGTGCTCTCTTTCTGGGCTAGGGGTTCATGTTTGTCCCTAATTTTTTTTTCAGTTTTTTTTATTAGGTATTTTCCTCATTTACATTTTCAATGCTATCCCAAAGTCCCCCATACCCACCCCCCCAATCCCCTACCCACCCACTCCCCCTTTTTGGCCCTGGTGTTCCCCTGTACTGGGGCATATAAAGTTTGCAAGTCCAATGGGCCTCTCTTTGCAGTGATGGCCGACTAGGCCATCTTTTGATACATATGCAACTAAAGACAAGAGCTCCCGGGTACTGGTTAGTTCATATTGTTGTTCCACCTATAAGGTTGCAGTTCCCTTTAGCTCCTTGGGTAATTTCTCTAGCTCCTCCATTAGGGGCCGTGTGACCCATCCAATAGCTGACTGTGATCATCCACTTCTGTGTTTGCTAGGCCCCGGCATAGTCTCACAAGAGAGAGCTATAACTGGGTCCTTTCAGCGAAATCTTGCTAGTGTATACAATGGTGTCAGCATTTGGAAGCTGATTATGGGATGGATCCCAGCATATGGCAGTCACTAGATGGTCCATCCTTTCGTCACAGCTCCAAATTTTGTCTCTGTAACTCCTTCTATGGGTGTTTTGTTCCCATTTCTAAGAAAGGGTAAAGTGTCCACACTTTGGTCTTCGTTCTTCTTGAATTTCAGGGAAATGCAAATCAAAACAACACTGAGATTCCACTTCACTCCAGTCAGAATGGCTAAGATCAAAAACTCAGGTGACAGCAGATGCTGGCGAGGATGTGGAGAAAGGGGAACACTCCTCCATTGTTGGTGGGATTGCAAACTTGTACAACCACTCTGGAAATCAGTCTGGCGGTTCCTCAGAAAAGTGGACATAGTACTACCGGAGGATCCCGCAATAACTCTCCTGGGCATATATCCAGAAGATGTCCCAACCGGTAAGAAGAACACATGCTCCACTATGTTCATAGCAGCCTTGTTTATAATAGCCAGAAGCTGGAAAGAACCCAGATGCCCCTCAACAGAGGAATGGATACAGAAAATGTGGTACATTTACACAATGGAATACTACTCAGCTATTAAAAAAATGAATTTATGAAATTCCTAGGCAAATGGATGGACCTGGAGGGTATCATCCTGAGTGAAGTAACCCAATCACAAAGGAACTCGCACAATATGTACTCACTGATAAGTGGATAATAGCCCAGAAACTTAGGATACCCAATAAGATATAACTTGCCAAACGCATGAAATTCAAGAAGAACGAAGACCAAAGTGTGGACACTTTGTCCCTGATTTTTGAATGTTCCCAGAGTTATCACTCCCAGTATCTAATCTCTCCACTTGTAGACTTTTGTTTGTTTGTTTGTTTGTCTGTTAGGGCATTTTTGTTGTTATTTTGTTTGTTTTTGATTACTTTAACTTTTTTGGTTTTTTTTTTTTTTTTTTTTTTTTTGGTTTTTTGAGACAGGGTTTCTCTGTATAGCCCTGGCTGTCCTGGAACTCACTCTGTAGACCAGGCTGGCCTCAAACTCAGAAATCTGCCTGCCTCTGCCTCCCGAGTGCTGGGATGAAAGGCGTGCGCCGCCACGCCCGGCCATACTTTAACATGAATATGTTACTTTATTATGAATATGTTCTTGTTCTCCCTTCTTTAATCGTCTCACATGTCTTGGGTTTTTCTTTTCTTTAAAACAAAATCATCATTTTATTATTTTCATATTTCAATTTTGAAGGTTTCTATTGACCTATCTTCCATATTTTCAAGTTCACTGACTTCTCCAATGTGCTCAAATGACTGATGCACCCTTTGATGAAAACATTTCTTCATTTCTGTTGCTGTGCCTTTTTTCTTTTGATCCCAGCAGTTTCTTCTGAGTCTTCTCACACCCTCCAACTCTCGACTGATTTTATCTAACTGCTGTTTCTGTGTCTATTTCATACTTTAATATGTTAACCATAGTCATTTTAGATTTTCTGCCTATAATTTCATATGTGTACCATATCTGAGCTTGGCTCTCGATTGACTGTCTCTTGAGCCTAGGTGAAGAATTTATCGTTTCATTTTGTTTTCTTGTTTGCCTTGGCATACTTTTGTGAAAGTTGAACTCGGATCATTTTCTAATATGTATTGAAAGAAATAAGATTTCACTGGGTGTCTTTTATCAGTCTTGGTAAAGCTCGGCTCTGTTTGATTTGCTATTGTTATTACAATAGTTATCAGAACCTCCAGAGTCTTTTATTGTCCCTATTTTTAGCTACCTGTCTCATCTTTTGGGTCTCCTTTTGACTGACTCTCAGAGGACATTTCTTCCTTTGCTCTTTTTGCCTAATCTGCTGTCATTGTATCAGAGTGGTTGAAATGTAAAGAGAACATTAGTTAGCTTTATGCCACCATCAGGGCATCTATGTCATGGTGACGGAGTCTTTTAAATTATTGTCAGTCCTATGCCAGTAGTAGAGAGCTATTTTCTCAATTCTGGGTTTATACTTCCTTCTTCAACTGCCCAGTCCTAAGAGTGTCTACTCACTCTCTCAAAGTTCTGCTTATTATGACTTATTTTGTGTCCTTAGGGGAGTGTAAGTCAGCATGACAGAGTGAGTAGAAACATAAATACCTATAGATACTTTTCTTGTATAAGAGACATGTCATTTGTTATAGAGGAGTCTGGGACATTTCAGGATGTCCTTCTATCCTCTTCTAAGATCACTACAAGATTATAGATTCAGGACAAGATAAACTGGTATGGCTCACAAATACTGAAGAAACTCCCTATGGTTAGTGCTCTCAGGAATTGCTTAACCTCACATGAGCCAGCACTGAGGCACTAGAATGTAAACAAGTTATTATTAGAATACAAGCTTCTTGGAGCAATGATATCATAAAAATATATGTATACTTGAATCAAATATATACGGCATAAATTATTAGGGAACTATCCAGAGGAAGCAAAACAACTTGTGGGGACAATATAGGAAAGTTGATATATTTAAATGTAAATAAAAATACACAATATGCCCATTAGAAGATGTTGCTACAATAACAAGTATTCTGAATGTTCATTAAAAAGAAAGTATTACAAAGCTGCAACAATCAAAAGTATGTGTCACTGACACAAGCCTAGGCACATTTCCTAATGGAACTCATTCGAAAGACTAAAAAATAAGTCACTACATCTCTGACCAGGTGATTTTTGACAAGGAAGTTGAAATAATTCCAACGGGAAAATGATCAACAAATAACGTTGGGAGAAATAGATACTCATATGCAGTAGATGAATTTGGATGTCTACTTTAGATCACACAGAAAAATTAGTTAAAAATGGTAGTTGCTTAATATTAGAGCCTCAAAATCATGTCATAGACAAAGCACAGGAAATAATCTCTTTTACCACAGATTTATGGATAGATTTTTAGATACTATATCAAGATAACATGCACCAAAATATATACACTTGAAAACATCAAATTTTTCTACATCACAAATTTTCTACAATAAAGAAATATCAAGCAATGCCAAGGTAATATAAATATACATAATTAAAAATTTGCTGTGTAGCTGGCCTAATGACCATAAGACATCATAAAATATTTTAACGACTCAATAATAAATAGAGAACTAGCCTCTTTTAAGAAAAGGAAAGTCACTCTATGACAAGATAACAAATATCCTACTCCCCCCTTTAAATTTCCAATAGATTTCAATAGTCATTTCTTCAAAGAAGATATACAGATGATGCATGAGAAGCAAAAATGATTCTCAAACTGTTAGTCATCAGGGAAGTATGGAAAACCACGGTGAACTGTCACTTCCAATCAGTAGAGCACCCGAAAAAAAAAAAAAGCAAATTTTAGCACAGAGAGCCAAGCAGAGAACCTTTGCGTCAACGGTAGTGATGGAAAGACAGAGACAATGTGTAAAACTGTTTGACATTTCCCTCAACACATTAGAAAGTAATTACTATATGACTCAGTGATTCCACTCCTAGATTTATACTCCAAATAAGTTTTAAAAATAGCTATTGAAACAAGTACATATGTGTGCCTAATTTTAGTAGCAATATTTGCTATAATCAGAGGCTCAAAACAGTCCAAATGTCTTACAAAGGATGAATTAACAAATAATAATATATAAAAGTTATATAAGTACTAATGCATGTAAGGAACTAAAATACTGCCATGTGTATTATTCTGCTAAATAAAAGAAGCCAGAGACAAAAGGGTAACATCTTGATTTATTCGTATGCATAATACAAATACAGGCCAATGCTCTATAGTGTTGATGGGGAGAGGGTTACTAGGAGAATCTACTTGAAGGGACAGGAGTTTTTGTTTGCAAAGGGGAAGATAGTTTGGAATTAGATCTAAATTATATTGGCATAATATTTTGAACGAAATAAATTCCACAGAATAGTATACATTGACATGGTCTATTTTGGTTTGGACTTTATTTATTTGTTTATTTATTTTAGAAAAAAAGAGACTATAATCTAGATGTAAACCCTTAAAAAAAACACAAAAGACAAAAACAAAAAAACACAAACACATTCACAGAAAAGTCTCCATTGATTAGGGTTATGAGAAAAGATATTATATGTAGAAAAAAAAAAAAAAAAAAAAAAAAAAAAAAAAGATAAAACATGATCCACCAAAAAAAAGGAAATTATAAGCTGGATTTAATCAAATGTGAATGTTTTATCTGTAAAAGATATCATTTAAAAATGGAGAAGTGTCTTACAGATTGTAAGGACATATTTGTATTAACCAAAGACTTGAATCCAAGCTAAATACAGTATAAACCCCCAGAATCCAACAAAAGGACAGAAAAAAAAAATCAGCCAATTAAAAAAACAAAGAGCTTAACATTTCAGCAGCAGCAGTAGCAGCAGCAACAACAACAACAACCACAACAAGGACAGCAACAACAACAACAACAACAACAACAACAACAACAACATTGCAAGTGATCACATGCTAATGTTCTGTGTTGTTACTCATGGTGGAAATTCGAACCAATGCCAGGGCTTACTCCTGCATAACGATGAATTGCCTGAACCACACAATGACAAGTCTTCTTCACTGAGAACTGTACTGACTAAAAACTGAGACCACCCACCCCCACCCCTGTGGTGAAAATGTAAAACGGTATCAGTCACCTACAGAACAGTTCACCAGTGCCTTAGTAGCAGATTATAGACAGGTTGCCACAGGCTTCGGTAATTAAACTTCAGCAAATGTCACCATGCATGCATCTCATTCATAATCTCAAAAAACAAAATTCAAACCAAATTCCTTCAATTACATCACCCAGATATGAAAAGTCAATGATCTGGGCTGGAGAGGCAGGGCAGAGGTTAAGACCATATATTATGCTGTTATTTTACTCACTTATTTGAGTTTATGATGTAATTTCATCATTTCCTATTTTCCTCTTCTCCTTCCAAGTCCTCCCATATATTGCCTTTTGCTCTCCTGTAAATTTGTGGCTTTTAAAAATTGAGTTGTTATATAGTTTCTAGATTATTTTGCCATTGCTCTGATAAAACACTATAGCAAAGGCTATCTATAAAATAGAACATTTAATTTTACTATTCTGTCAAAGAATCAGAGTCCATGATGGCAAAGAGTAAACATCTTGACCCACAACCCTGAGATGGAGAACCCTGGGAATCACATGAGATGTTTGGAATTTCCAACTCAGTGATGAATATCCTCCAAGGAATCAAAACTTTCTAATCTTTCTCATGTAATTCCATCAATCCGGAACTAAGGACCCACATATATGAGTCTATAGTGCTATTCTCATTCAAATACCATACACAGAAATATGTGTGCATGTACATATATATTTATACAGATTCATATAATGTTTAACATTAATATGTTGATACATAATTAATTTCTATTATTAATATACTGGTATTAATATATTATTAATTATACATGGTACATACACACACTAATGGTTTTCTGATATATACTGTTCTTACAAAGGAGTTAAGTTTAGTCCTCAGGTTGCCACGCTACTATTACCTATAATTCTACTTCTAAGGAAACTCAAAACCCTTTTCTGGTCTTAGAGTCCCCTGCACACAAATGTACACATTCACTTATACAGATGTTATACAGATATACATATACATATAGTTAAGAAACAAAGACAGACAGACAGACAGACAGACAGAAAGAAAGAGCCAAAAACAGAAAGAAAGAGAGAGAGAGAGAGAGAGAGAGAGAGAGAGAGAGAGAGAGAGAGAGAGAGAGAGAGGAAGGAAGGAAGGAAGGAAGGAAGGAAGGAAGGAAGGAAGGAAGGAAGGAAGGAAGGGAGAAACAAAGATTAAGATTAGTTTTGATATTTCATTCTTGCAATCTTAGCACTTTAGACACTGGCTCTGGAAGATGTCAAAATGAAGGCAAACCTGGGCTACAATTGAGATCTTATCTCACAAGTTATTAAGTTAAACAAAAACGTATTGGGTAAAAAAATTACAATATCTACATTTTAAAACTATTTTTGAGAACAAGTTGGCTCTTCCAGAATACTTTGGTTTTTCTGATCAGGAATAGAAAATCAATTAAATAAAATATCTTTATCAGATATGTCATGAATTACATCCTTGTATATATTATATGTTAGAAGACAGGTTAGCTGAAATGAACAATTTTCTTAAAACACACAAACAGTAACATTTCCCAGATAAGGAACTTCTCATAACCTGAACAACTTAAAATCAGTTTTGACTGTGCTTTGTGTGTTTGCATGTTTGCATGCATGTTTACATGTGTGTGTGTGTGTGAGTGTGTGTGTGTGTGGGGGGGGGTGAGTGGTGTGTGTGTGTGTGTGTGAGTGTGTGTGTGTGTGTGTGTGTGTGTGTGTGTGAGTGTGTGTGTGTGTGTGTGTGTGTGTGTGAATGCTTTGGAGACCTTAGGTTCATGTTGGGTGTCTTACACCAACATCTTCTACCTCATATGGAGGCAGAACTTATCACTGAACCTGGTGCTCATGAATCTAATTGCATAGCTAACCAGCTTGCGCTGGATGCCCAGTTTCTGCTTTTCAGGTGTTGGAATTATAGGCTCTCACAATGCCCCTACAACTTGCTTTTTATAAAGATACTTGAGATCAAATTTCTGGTCTTCATATTTCTGTGGCGAATGTTTAATCTACTGAGTTATCTCCTCAGCCCTTGGGATCAATTTTTGAAAGCCGATTTAATTAACATCTTTACTGTTGGCAGCACATGAATAAATGGAGGGTGGACTTATTCCTGCATGGAATTCACAATTTAAAGTGTTACAAAAAATTGACATAACAGAAATAAACAACTCCATGAAGAACTGTACATTTCTACAGGTTCAATTCTTTGTTTATTTGTCTCTCTTATGTCATTGCTTTCCCAATACATTCTTTATGTTTTCCTAAATTCTGTCAAAATTTTAAGGAAGAGATAATATTAACTCTACACACTCTTTTTGGCGACTATATATAAAGGACTACTTCCTCAACTAAATTTTTGAAAAGCCTAGCATTACTTTGACCCCAGACCAAATAAAGACATGCGACAAAACTCTAGATCAGTATCTTACAAACAGAAAGGTAACTCTTTTTATATTATTAATTTATTTTATATATACGCGCTTCTCGTCTTAAAATAAAATTCCTTCTCCAAAATGTTAATAAAAATAAAAATGGTAAAAATGAAATTAGGTATTGATACAAGCAAAAACACGAATGAGAGATGCATGCGTTTGTTGAATGAAAAAATAATTGGGCTGCAAAGTCTATGTACTATACAGCGCTAATTATGTGCCTATGGTCATGTAAGAGGACTTCTCAAAACAATGCCCACCAGAGGGAAGGGGCGGCAGTAAAGGAATTTCTTTGATTGTTGTTTGTATACATGTAAATGTATCTAACGAAAGGCACTGTTTATTGTATATGAATAACTTACAGTAATATTTATTATTATTATTATTATTTTTTTTTCCCATTTTTTATTAGGTATTTAACTCATTTACATTTCTAATGCTATACCAAAAGTCCCCCATATCCACCCACCCCCACTCCCCTGCCCACCCACTCCCCCTTTTTGGCCCTGGTATTCCCCTGTACTGGGGCATATAAAGTTTGCAAGTCCAATGGGCCTCTCTTTCCAGTGATGGCCGACTAGGCCATCTTTTGATATATATGCAGCTAGAGTCAAGAGCTCCGGGGTACTGGTTAGCTCATAATGTTGTTCCACCTATAGGGTTGCAGATCCCTTTAGCTCCTTGGCTACTTTCTCTAGCTCCTCCATTGGGAGCCCTATGATCCATCCATTAGCTGACTGTGAGCATCCACTTCTGTGTTTGCTGGGCCCCGGCATAGTCTCACAAGAGACAGGTACATCTGCGTCCTTTCAATAAAATCTTGCTAGTGTATGCAATGGTGTCAGCGTTTGGATGCTGATTATGGGGTGGATCCCTGGCTATGGCAGTCTCTACATGGTCCATCCTTTCATCTCAGCTCCAAACTCCGTCTCTGTAACTCCTTCCATGGGTGTTTTGTTCCCAAATCTAAGGAGGGGCATAGTGTCCACACTTCACCCCCTTCACCACCATCCTCTGCTAGTTTGCATTTTGCCGGTAGTGGTGGCGCACGCCGGTAGGATTTGCTGAAGGAGGCAGAGGCAGGAGGATCACGAGTATTTATTATTTTATAAACTTAATTTTTATGTGTATGGGTGTTCAGCCTGCATGTATGTCCATGCAGTGTGTGCATGAAGTGCTCATGGAGGACAGAAGAGTACCAGTGGGACTGCATTTTCATGTAGCTGTGAGCTGTCTTCTGGGTGCTAGGAATCAAATCTGGGGCCTCAGGGAGAGCAGTCAGTTCTCTTAAATGCAGTGTCTTCTTTCCAGCCCCTAAATCAATAATTCAAAACTAAACTCATTAAGCAAGAAAGAGCTTGGCATTGATTTAAGTCGTAGAATACCTCACAGTTGTATCAGCTGACAACGTGACAGTTCCAAGGTACAGTTAAGCAGGGTTTTATAGTAGATATGGTGAGAGTCTGATGCATCCAGAAGAGTCCTGAGCACGAAGAGAAAATAGAAGACTTAACCTGGCCAGTAGACTGACACTGAGGTTGGGGGTGGGGTGGGAAGTTAGGGACAAAGACAATGAGACAACCAAAAAAGTGAGGGAGTCAAGAGACCACTTAGCTGAGACAGCAGGGATAAGTGAATGAGAATCTGTGGGGAGGGAAGCCCACGAGCTGGAGAAGATGAGGGTTGGAAGAGGGGTGAGAAGACCCATGATGTCAGCATGCACTCTGGAATAGGTGCATGCGATACTGAAGGAGTCTGGAGGACAGCATGTGCTTTGGTGTGCTACTAGGCACAAAAGATGGCCATTTGTCCAAGCTTTCTTTGGAATCCAACACCAGTGAATCTCAGTTGTCAACTTGACTAGAAGAAGACTCACACGGTATGAAAGACATACATTTGGTAGAGGCTGGGAAAAGGAAGGAGGGCAGGAAGGAATCTGGCCTTTATCCTAATGCTCCAGGACTACTGACACAGTGAGATTAACTACCTTTCATCCCTGTAAGCCACAACTAGAGTCTCCACGCTTTGCCCTGATGTATGATGATATTCTCAAACAGTGAGCAAGAAAACCCTTTCTTCTTTAAGTCACGTCTTGTGTATTTGGTCATAGTATAGAAAAGCAGGCAACACAGCTACATATTTTATGTGTTAGCAATAGCTTACTAATCTTCAGTAGTCATAGAATTTGGACTCACTTTTTTTTTTATTTTATTTTTAGGTTCAAAGTGAAAATCCTCTCTGTTTCTGCTTGATGCAGAAATGCTTAATTCGAATTTAAGGTTTAGTCTTATCACCAATTGCTTTGGAGATTTCTAGGGCACTGTAGTGGTTTGATAAGAATTCTCTCTTTAGGCTCAAGTATTTGAGCATTTGGTCCCACGTTGGTGATGCCATTTGGGGAGGTTTAGATGTCTTTGCGAGCTGTTTTTGAATAATAAGTGCTAGTCAGGTCTCTTTTATTGGTGAAGATGTAAGTTTTCTTACTACTTAATTATTGAGTCTCATACTTACTAAGAAGTAAGGTCTTAGCTTCTTGCTGCCACTGCCATTCCCTCTGCTTGCTGCTGTGTTGTTCCCACCATTTTGGACTATAATCCTCTAGAACTATAAGCCATAAGAAACTCTTTCCCCTATGAGTTGTTGTGGTCATGTCGTTCTATCAGAGCAGCAGTAAAGTAGTTCAGACACCACAGTGAATCCTGAATGGTTTTAAGCCTGGAAAGTCTCCACCATTCACCTTGAATGGGTGCACAGCATTTTTAAAGTAATAAAAGCTAAAAAACATGGCTTCAGAATAATAAATCTAAAAATAAAGCTTCCTTTCTGGCCTTTCTTTTTAAGAGCCATCTAAGAGCTTTTTTTTTCCCCACTCCTTTTCATCTGAATGGAAATGTATGAATACGTTATCAAAAGCTTGGGCTTTTGATCTTCCCAAAATGGCAAAGCCAGTGTGTTGCGAAAATGAATGAGGGAGAAGCTGACTTATTTGACATTATTTCACAATGATCCTCAGTCTTCCCTTTGGATTATCCAACTACTTAGCTCAATGTCCTTTCCTTTATCACTGTGATAATGTTACAACTCTGCAACAGAACATGCAAGAAAGTCACCTTACAAGAAATATTCTGCACAGGTTTTTGTGTATGCAGAAATTTAACTGCTGGGGAATATGGTAAATCTGTCTCTACCATGGTACCGAGCTGAGAAGCTACTGTGAAAGCAGTACTGTTTTGGGGGCTTCTAGTTTCTGGCTGTATGTTCATTGCTTTGTCAATCAGTGTCAAAGGTGCAAATCTCAGTGGAGAAGGATTTTGGGACAAAGGCTTCTATGTTCATGGCAGCCAGGAAACAGGCATCTGTACAGGCAAGGCCCAGAATAAGTCTTATGAATCAGTTCTCCAGAAACTACTTCCTCCAAAAAGAGCCCACCTTCTATTAGCTTATCCAGCTCTTAACTCAATCAATAAATTAATTCAGCAAAGAAGTTTTAATCCAACATGATACAGGTGCTACTCAACGGTAACACCAGGGATGGAGTAAACCAGCAATACATGACGGTGTGGGGAAATTAGTTATCTAACCCATTGCAATCATAGATTCAGAGGAAAGAGGAGAGAGAGAGAGAGAGAGAGAGAGAGAGAGAGAGAGAGAGAGAGAGAGAGAGAGAGAGAGAGAGAGAGAGAATGAGAATGTGTGTATGTTGGAAATACATAGGCATTCACACTTAATCATGCCTGGAGTAGTTTTTTATAATTGCAGGGTGTTCCTGGCAAAAAAGATTCATCCCATGCAAGAATTTGGTTAGTGGGAATTGAAATTTGAAGGTAGGTACTAGGAATCGGTTGCAGTTACTTGTGTTGCTGCGATGACAAAATTTTAGGACAAAAGCAGCTTAAGAAATGAAGGGTTGCGTTTGCTCACAGTTCTAGGGTAGACTTTGTCATGGCGAGGGAGTCATGGCAGGAGCTAGAGGTAGGTGCTCACTTTCCATCCCCTCGTCAGTAAGTAAAGGGGGATGAATCTCACACAAGTTTGATGTGTACTCTTTATTAACTTCAGGACCCCAGCCAATGAATATCGCTACCCATAGTTAAGATGGATTTGCCACCTCATGTAACCTAATTAAAGTAATCTCTCACAGGCATGCCCAGAAGATAACCTAAACTAGATAATCTTTCACAGGCATGATCAGAGGTTTGTCTCCAAAGTGCTACTTGATCCCACCATGTGGGAAATATTACCCATCACAGTATCTGGTGCTGCATAACAAACATTAGTCATAAGGCTTTACTAGTAAGTTTTCATTCCGTGTTTCCCAAGACAGGAAATGACCTAGCCAGCTTGCATGGGTTAAAAAGAGAGCTGAATGTTAGAAGATTTGTTCAGTTCTTTATTCCCTTGTGTAGGCTCTGTATTATGATTAATTGTAGCCTTGGGCTAATTTGTTCCCTAATATTCTTGCGTATAACTATAAATGTCCTAACAGATTTAACTAGAATAAGCAAGGATCTCTCTCTCTCCCTCTGTAAACTGAGAGTTGTGTGAACTATGCAAATAAGCAGTCACATAAGAATGCCATGTTTGTCTTCCTGGCTGTGGATTTCCCTGCAGGGTAACTTTAGCTAATCTAGTAATTAGTGGTAGGAAACTAAAAATCTGCAAGCTAATTTACACATAAGAAAACTATGTTTAAAATGACATTAACTCAATAGGTTTCTGTGTGAGGCTTGGTACACAGCTGTTCCATCCCCTTGGCGATATACCCCGTGGTGCTTTGAAATGGGAAAGGGCATTAGGGTCTGGCTCAGAACAAGATGCACATCAAGGCTGACGCAGTTGAGATAGAAATTGTTCTCTTTGGTGCAGCTGAAATCCTAATTTGCTATCCCACTGATTAAGGAGAGTGTTAACAAAGGCTAAATAGTAATGACAATAATTCCTCTAAATTATTGAGTGCTCACCAAGCCTGTGTCACTGACATAGATGCTCATATATATTATCATGGTTCTTTCCCCTATTCCTCTCCCTCATTCTTATTCTTCTTTTGTTTTCTATCCTCCTCCTTTCTCTCCCATTTTCCCTTTCTCCTCTCCCTCAAGTAAAGAAAATGCCCATTGTTATCCCTATTTTATTGAAAAGAAAACAACAGTTCCTAAAGCTTAACAAATCCTACTAAATTCGCATGTTTAAATATGAGGGTATCCACCTAAGCACTTTACCTAATGTACACAGGTATTATAATACTAGCGCTCTGAGGGAATGTTTTACTACTCTCATTACAACTGTAATACAGTGAATTATTGTTGTAATAATTTATAGGAATGCAAACATCAATATCAGGAGTTTTTTTTTAAAAAGGCTTGAACCGCCTTCATCATTTGGATCAGACATCAAAAATCCTTGCAAGTGTAGACCATACCAGCTGACTTTTTCTCTCCTTCATCCTTTTTCTTTAATCCAACCCAAGAGGGCATTCATTCTTAAAATAAAGGTGACTTTGACTTTGGCTCCTGTTCCTTGGCCTGCCAGTCCCATTTAACAAGATAGATTCTTTCCTTTTTCTGTATGTTCTTTACTTGACCTTTGGCATAACATATAATCCCGTTCTTTCAGTTCCCTCACTACCTCTATTTAATCAACTAATTACCTTTGGTAAGTTTTATTTCTCATGTTTTAAGAATTGCAAAGAGAGACAGATGAACAAGTGCTTGCCAAACAAGCAAAAGGCCGTGAGTTCAATTCCCAGGTCTCACAGAAAAGGTGGACATGCTAGGAAACAGGAAGTTGAACTTGTAGGTCTACCAAGGACATCTCTACCTCACATAAGAAGAGGGTATTGGGGCTTGGGCTGGGGCTGGGGTCAGCATCTGAGGGCAAGATCAAAGAAGGGGAAGCCCTGATGGTAAAGAGAGTCCTAGAGTCCTCCATTTTGCACCAAGCTCAGTGGAGCTATTTAGATATGGTAGACTTTAACCTTACTTAGCAGAGTTTCCCTACATAAAGGTGTGTACTAAGGTCCGGTCTGTATTCCAGCAAGATCACACAGACCTAAAAGTTCTATGTATGTGACCAGAGGAGCCATGTTGCTGGATTAAAATTCCTCTATGGTATGGTAGTTTAACAGAGATAGCTTTACAGAGACGAATCGTAGAGAAAAAAAAGCAAGGCACAAGGGAAGACAGAACAAGCCAGAATCACAGGAAGACGGAAGATTGGGACACATTGCCGAAATTAGTATGAGGCCGAATAGAGCAATTCAGTCAGAAGCTGAAAGGTGAGAGGTTGAATCGGATGTTTTGTAATATTAGATTATGTAGAGACCTGAAGCTTCCAGACCTAGGCCTAGGGATAGTTAGAACAGAGAAAGAGATGCTTTGAGCTCAGCCCAAGCTGTGAATTTGCACAGCTTTAGTGAGGGTCTCATCTCATCCTTCCATCTGAGAAAACAAAAGCACCCATTACACAGGTTTACTGTTTTCTCTTTCTTAGAATTTCAAGTCTGTTTGTTTGTTTGTTTGTTTTTCTAAACCATGGCCTGTGCCCTGCTGGTTCCTACCTCCAAACCCTCTCCACTTAGGTCTTCATACACAGAATGTTTTTATACTGCAAATCTGAGCTATATGACGTTTCCTCTGCAACTGACCTTAAAACCCAGCCTAAAAGGGATTCCAGCATTTATCCATATTCATTGATCCCTTATGCTGTTGAATTTATATCACTGGAATAATCCTATCAAAAATGTATATATTGTCAATGTGTTGAACTGTTAATTTTCTGTTTTTTACCACTAGCATATGAACTGTAAGGATGGTAACTTTGTTCTTCATGTTTCTGTTTCCTCAAAACATAGATGATATCAGATATTCAAAAGCATTCAAGTTGATAGGCAAATTTAGTTCTATTAAAAGAATCATATGTCTCCTGTGACACTTTCTCAATTTACACACCTCCCTCACACATCCTCTGTGCTGCATCACATCTCACACATTTCTTGTATCCTTCCATACCGTACCTTTTGCAAAAAAAATTTCTTAGAATTGTCTTTGATTTCTTTCCACACATATGAGCACCTGACATACAGTCAGAAGAAAGGAACAATAAACAAAGCAAACATTTCATGATGCAAATACTCATTAAAGCCCTTTGGTAACTTAGACTACATAAAGGAGGGGTGAAGTCCAAACAAAGGAAGTTATATGATGAATTAAATTCAATTATTGTATGAAAGTCTAGATGTAGTTTAGGGAATTTCAGAGCCATCAAATGTGCTTTTTTTGGCGGGGGGAAGATAAGCAGCATTATGTGATCATGTGTGGAAACATGGTGTGATTGGATAATGAGATTACCACTGAGAGGGAGCATTGCTGGGAAAGAAAGAAAGAAAGAAAGAAAGAAAGAAAGAAAGAAAGAGAGAGAGAGAGAGGGAGGGAGGGAGGGAGGGAGGGAGGGAGGGAGGGAGGGAGGGAGGGAGGGAGGGAGAGAGAGAGAGAGAGAGAGAGAGAGAGAGAGAGAGGAAGGAAGGAAGGAAGGAAGGAAGGAAGGAAGGAAGGAAGGAAGGAAGGAAGGAAGAAAGAAAGAAAGAAAGAAAGAAAGAAAGAAAGAAAGAAAGAAAGAAAGAAAGAAAGAAAGAAACTGCAAACATCCATGATGGGCTCTGTTGCTACAGGGAAAGAAGAGTTCAGCCTGAAGTAGAACATCAGTAAAATGTAGTCACCTTGGTCGACTTGAGGGATAGTTATGCCAGACATAGCAAATAACTGGGGAATGGGCATGCTTTGAAAAGCAAACAGTTTTAAAGAGCTCTGGGTTTCTAAGCTAGGAATTTGATCACTATTAATATAGACAGAAATATAGGACACATTGTGCAAGGGACATTTCTGCTATAGAAATATAGACTGACATAATCTATACACATAGAGACATTTGTCCTATGGACTAAATATACTAGATAGAGGAAGAGTCCCTCAAGACGGAGATGTTCTTAATCCCAGAGCCTGTGACTATACATTTCTGTCAAAAGGAACATTGCAGATGTGAATTGGGATAAAGACTTGCAGCTGAGGAGATGATCCTGGATTACCCAGGTGTGGACTTGGTGTACTCTCAAGCCTTTACAAGTAGGAACTTTTTGAAGGAGGCAGAGGTGACATTGTGTGTTTTGGAGATGGAGGAAAAAAATCCTAAGTCAAGTATTGTGGGAAGCTCCTAGAAGCTAAAAGAAGCAAACATTGTCTCCTAGATCTCACAAAGAGGAGTGCAGTTTGGGGACACCTAGATTCGAGCCCAGAGATATACTGCGGGAACTGCTGCAGGAGCCTGAGCACAACACAGACGGATCTTCAGCATGACGGTAGGCTGGCATGGAAATTATGTGTTTTGAAAATGGAGTGCACCTCTCTGCTTGTCTGTTTAACTCATTCTCTCTAAAGTCTGCATGTTTTATATTCATGTCTGAACAACGGCTGCTTATGTTCACTGAGTCTTCCACCTAATATACAGTTACATAAAGAAGGACTGCTTTTCATTCTTGACTTTATTTCCAAAAGTTTGGTGAAAAAGCTCTAGTGGATCTTGGTTGCAACAGTCATTTAAGTTTCACAGAATAGACTTTTAGAGTTAGCTTGAGTGGGCAGCATCACAGTAACGATATGAGTGGAGTGAAACTGGAGATGTTCTTCAAACGAAGAGGAAAGTAAGAGGAACCAAGTAGCTGTGTGGGTGATGAAACATGCCTTTCAATCCCAGCGCTTGGCAGGCAGAGACTGGCAGGCAGAGGCAGGCAGAGGCAGGCAGAGGAAGGCAGATCTTTGCTATTTTGAGACCAGTCTTCGCTAGAGTGAATTCCAGGATGGCCAAGGTTACACAGAGAAACTCTGCTCTGACACTCTCCCCTACCCCAGAACAAAAATAAAGAAAGAGGGAAAAGAAAAAGAGGGAGGGGGAGGAGAAAAAAGAGAGGTGAGAGAAACAGACAGAGACAAAGAGAGACAAAGAGAAAGTGAGAGAATTATGTGCAAAGCTCTGATTGACTGAGATAGCCTTATCCATGAGCACTATCAGGTTTGCTATACTCATATTTCTCACTGAAAAGGCAGTGATATAATCAAAATCTAATAGTTACAAGTGTGCAAATGGCCATGAAGAAGCTCAAGTACACAAAGACACATCAACTTGGTATAGGTGTGTGACTAAGAGACATGAAATTTTCATAATGTAATCCATGATATTGAAGATATTGAAGATACTGAAGCCATGTCTAAAGAAAAAGGAAAAGGTGATAAAAGAAGAGTGTATGCTCCAGCCAGAGAAAATCCCATATACAGTAGTCTACAGGCAGAAAGGAGTTTATGTTTTATAAGAACAAAATAAGAGACAGTGCAGTCAACTTTGAAGCAATGATGGAATATAGGACTTTGAGAAGCAACTAGGAAGATAAAGACCGAAGCATGTCATCACTAGGCTGAAATGTGCTATACTAAAACTCACAACTTCATAGGCAATATTTTAAGTATATACTGCTCCCATTCTTCCATTCAATTACAGAGCCTCACATGGACCTTGACAAACTTGTCTGGAGTTTCTAGCAGGCAAGTCTACCTGCTCTTATCATTGTGACCTAAGAATGGTCCTCTCCTGTCATGGAAAGCTAACTTCTTCAACCTAGCATTCAGCTTCAGGAAAGATATGCATGGAAAAATGATGGAGAAGGAAACAACATGTGCAGTCAGTCAGATCACCCAAATCTATGGGGTGACAGATGTCACTGGCAGAGTCTTCCATGCAATCTTCTGAGTCAGATCGACAGGCACCTAGAAGTCACCATTTTTGTAGACTTTAAATAATGTCTGTTTTCAAAGACAAACTGAAATGGAACATTGTGTGTTAACATTGTTTTTAAAGAACTCAAGATCTGTTGTCTGCCTATCTTGAAAACCAACATAGGAAGAATAGTAAATTATGTTTTCCCCAAATGCAAAAGACCAAAAGTTAATAAACTTATTAAACTGTCAGACATCACTGATGTTCACATCTGCATATTCTATGTTTCAATTAACCTTCTGACCACCATTTCTATATAAAAATGAAGAACGCTTGTAAGGGAATAGATTTAAGTAGGGGGAGTTCCCAGCTTCAGCCACCAAGGAACCCTTGATGTTTTTGTTTATACTTATTTTAAAATATGAGAAAGACCTTTCTTTTGGGAAGAATGTTGGAATTGTGTGTTCACCTGACAAATGGCTACTGATTAGCAGCTTGTCTTCCTGTAATTTTGCAACAATTAACTCAACGTGACTCTGCAACCATTGACTTTCTATTCACCAAATCTAGTCACATAAGTACACAACTGGAAACAAAGGCATATAAAACATTGATTTACACTAAGTCATTTATACTCTTAGGTAGCAAATTATGTATCATTTTGAAAAAGTGTAAATTAACTTTATCTATTGGCTTTTGAAGAGAAGAAATAGTCATTGGAAAAACATTGGAAAACTGAGAATCTGTATATGTTCTCTGCCAAGTGCTCTGTTTTGTAAGGAAGAGTCATGGGTGTCTTTCCTGGTACTCCATCACATCATTAGCAAGGTGAGGTTGTTGAAAGCTGACAACCACAGCCTGATGGTATCAACATAACTTACTGTGACATCAAGCTACACTCCTACTGAAAAGCGTTCATTGCTCTAGATGCTACTATTCACCGGAGAGGAAAACTAGTCCTCAATTTCCCGCAGATACAAACCCTGTAACCTATAACAGATCCACTTACAAGATATACAATAGTGGCAAAAAGATTGTGGAAGTAACTAAACAATTTCTGATTGCATTTAGTGGTCATTCCATCAGATAAAACCCATATATGATACTGTTAACATGACCAAAATCTGAGACTAGATAGGTCATGGGCTTAGGTGAAAAGATTCGGCTATTATTCTGCTAAAGGAAAATAGCAATAAAATAATTCTTAGCCGGGCAGGGTGGCGTACACCTTTAATCCCAGCACTTGGGAGGCAGAGGCAGGTGGATTTCTGAGTTCGAGGCCAGTCTGATCTACAGAGTGAGTTCCAGGACAGCCAGGACTACCCAGACAAACTCTGTCTAGGAAGAAAAATAATTTCTAATGACATATCATGATATTCACAGATCAGAGTATCACTCAATCTTTCTCAGAAAAGTTTATCCTTGTGGGGGATGGGAACTAACATAGAGATATACAACTGAACAATGTGCAGAGAGTGAGAAACACTTTCTATTTTTTTAATTATGTATTTATTTCATTCACATTTCCAATGCTATCCCAAAAGTCCCGCATACCCTTCCCCACCCACTCCTCCACCCACCCACTCCCACTTCTTAGGCCTGGCGTTTCCCTGTACTGAGGCATATAAAGCTTGCACAACCAATGGGCCTCTCTTTCCACTGATGACCGACTAGGCTATTTTCTGATACATATGCAGCTAGAGGCACAAGGTCTGGGGGGGGGGAGGGGTACTGGTTAGTTTATATTGTTGTTCTACCAATAAGGTTGCAGATTTCCTCCAGCTCCTTGGGTACTTTCTCTAGCTCCTACATTGGGGGCCCTGTGATCCATCCAATAGCTGACTGAGAGCATCCACTTCTGTTTTTGCTAGGCCCCGGCATAGTCTCACAAGAGACAGCTATATCAGGGTCCTTTCAGCAAAATCTTGCTAGTGTATTCAATGGTGTCAGCGTTTGGAGACTGATTATGGGATGGATCTCCTGGTATGGCAGTCTCTAGATGGTCCATCATTTCAGCTTAGCTCCAAGCTTTTTCTCTGTAACTCCTTCCATGGGTGTTTTGTTCCCAATTCTAAGAAGGGGCAAAGCATCCACACTTGGTCTTCATTCTTCTTGAGTTTCATGTGTTTTGCAAATTGTATCTTGTATCTTGGGCATTCTAAGTTTCTGGGATAATATCCAGTTATCAGTGAGTACATACCATGTGAGTTCCTTTGTGATTTGGTTACCTCACTCAGGATGGTGCCCTCCAGGTCCATCCATTTGCCTAGGAATTTCATAAATCTATTCTTTTTAATAGCTGAGTAGTACTCCATTGTGTAAATGTACCACATTTTCTGTATCCATTCCTCTGTTGAGGGGCATCTGGGTTCTTTCCAGCTTCTGGCTATTATAAATAAGGCTGCTATGAACATAGTGGAGCATGTGTCCTTCTTACTGGTTGGAACATCTTCTGGATATATGCCCAGGAGAGGTATTGTAGGATCCTCCAGTAGTACTATGTCCAATTTTCTGAGTAACCGCCAGACTGATTTCCAGAGTGGTTATACAAACTTGCAATCCCACCAACAGTGGAGAAGTGTTCTTCTTTCTCCACATCCTCGCCAGCATCTGCTGTCACCTGAATTTTTGATCTTAGTCATTCTGACTGGTGTGAGATGGAATGTCAGGGTTGTTTTGATTTGCATTTCCTTGATGATTAAGGATGCTGAACATTTTTTCAGGTACTTCTCAGCCATTCGGTATTCCTCAGGTGAGAATTCTTTGTTTAGCTCTGAGCCCCATTTTTTAATGGGGTTATTTGATTTACTGGATTCCACCTTCTTAAGTTCTTTACATATATATTGGATATTAGTCCCCTATCTGATTTAGGATAGGTAAAGATTCTTTCCCAATCTATTGATAGCCTTTTTGTCTTATTGACGGTGTCTTTTGTCTTACAAAAGCTTTGCAATTTTATGAGGTCCCATTTGTTGATTCTCGATCTTACAGCACAAGCCATTGCTGTTTTATTCAGGAATTTTTCCCCTCTGCCCATATCTTCTAGGTTTTTCCCCACTTTCTCCTCTATAAGTTTCAGTATCTCTGGTTTTATGTGGAGTTCCTTAATCCACTTAGATTTGACATTAGTACAAGGAGATAGGAATGGATCAATTCGCATTCTTTTACATGATAACCTCCAGTCGTGCCAGTACCATTTGTTGAAGATGCTGTCTTTTTTCCACTGGATGGTTTTTGCTCCCTTGTCAAAGATCAAGTGACCCTAGGTGTGTGGGTTCATTTCTGGGTTTTCAATTCTATTCCATTGGTCTACTTGTTTGTCATTATACCAGTACCAAGCAATTTTTATCACAGTTGCTCTGTAGTACTGCTTTAGGTCAGGCATGGTGATTCCACAAGAGGTTCTTTTATTCTTGAGAAGAGTTTTTGCTATCCTAGGTTTTTTTTTTTTTTTGTTCCAGATGAATTTGGACATTACCCTTTCTAATTCGTTGAAGAATTGAGTTGGAAGTATCATGGGGATTACATTGAATCTGTATATTGCTTTTGGCAAGATAGCCATTTTTACTATATTGATCCTGCCAATCCATGAGCATGCAAGATCTTTCCATCTTCTGAGGTCTTCTTTAATTTCTTTCTTCAGAGATTTGAAGTTCTTATAATACAGAACTTTCACTTCCTTAGTTAGAGTCATGCCAAGGTATTTTATATTATTTGTGATTATTGAGAAGGGTGTTGTTTCCCTGGTTTCTTTCTCAGCCTGTTTATCCTTTGTGTACAGAAAGGCCATTGACTTGTTTGAGTTAATTTTATATCCAGCTACTTCATTGAAACTGATTATCAGGTTTAGGAGTTCTCTGGTGGAACTTTTAGGGTCACTTATATATACTATCATATCATCTGCAAAAAGTGATATTTTGACTTCTTCTTTTCCAATTTGTATCCCCTTGTTCTCCTTTCGTTGTTGAATTGCTCTGGCTAGGACTTCAAGTATAATGTTGAATAGATAGGGAGAAAGTGGGCAGCCTTGTCTAGTCCCTGATTTTAGTAGGAATGCTTCAAGCTTCTCACCATTTACTTTGATGTTAGCTACTGGTTTGTTATAGATTGCTTTTATCATGTTTAGGTATGGGCCTTGAATTCCTGATCTTTCCAAGACTTTTATCATGAATGGGTGTTGGATTTTGTCAAATACTTTCTCAGCATCTAATGAGATGATCATGTGGTTATTATCTTTGAGTTTGCTTATATAATGGATTACGTTGATGGATTTCCGTATATTAATACATCCCTGATTCCCTGGAATGAAACCTACTTGGCCAGAATGGATGATTATTTGATGTGTTCTTGGATTCAGTTAGCAAGAATTTTATTGAGTATTTTTGCATCAATATTCATAAGGGAAATTGGTGTGAAGTTCTCTATCTTTGTTGGGTCTTTTTGTGGTTTAGGTATCAGAGTAATTGTGGCTTCATAGAATGAGCTGGGTAGAGTACCTTCTTCTTCTATTTTGTGGAATAGTTTGTGAATAACTGGAATTAGATCTTCTTTGAAGGTCTGATAGAACTCTGCACTAAACCCATCTGGTCCTGGGCTTTTTTTGTTTGGGAGACTATTAATGACTGCTTCTATTTCTTTAGGGGATATAGGACTGTTTAGATCATTAACCTGATCCTGATTTATCTTTGGTACCTGGTATCTATCTAGAAATTCGTCCATTTCATCCAGGTTCTCCAGTTTTGTTGAGTATAGCCTTTTGTAGAAGGATCTGATGGTTGTTTGGATTTCTTCAGGATCTGTTGTTATGTACCCTTTTCATTTCTGATTTTGTTAATTAGGATGCTTTCCCTGTGCCCTTTGGTGAGTCTGGCTAAGGGTTTATCCATCTTGTTGATTTTCTCAAGAAGCAGCTCCTCGTTTGGTTGATTCTTTGAATAGTTCTTGTTTCCATTTGGTTCATTTTGAACTGAGTTTGATTTTTTCCTGCTGTCTACTCCTCTTGGGTGAATTTGCATCCTTTTGTTCTAGAGCTTTTAGTTGTGTTGTCAAGCTGCTAGTGTGTGTTCTCTCTAATTTCTTTTTGGAAGCACTCAGAGCTATGAGTTTTCCTCTTAGAAATGCTTTCATTGTGTCCCATAAGTTTGGGTATGTTGTGGCTTCATTTTCATTAAACTCTAAAAAGTCCTTAATTTCTTCCTTTATTCCTTCCTAGACCAAGGTATCATTGAGAAGAGTGTTGTTCAGTTTCCACGTGAATGTTGGCTTTCTATTATTTATGTTGTTACTGAAGATCAGCCTTAGTCCTTGGTGATCTGATAGGATGCATGGGACAATTTCAATGTTTTTGTATGTGTTGAGACCTGTTTTGTGACTAAGTATATGGTCAATTTTGGAGAAGGTACCATGAGGTGCTGAGAAGAAGGTATATCCTTTTGTTTTAGGATAAATTGTTTTGTAGCTATCTGTTAAATCCATTTGTTTCATAACTTCTGTTAGTTTCACTGTGTCCCTGTTTAGTTTCTTTTTTCATGATTTGTCCATTGATGAAAGTGGTGTATTGAGGTCTCCCAATATTATTATGTGAGGTGCAATGTGTGCTTTGAGCTTTACTAAAGTTTCTTTAATGAATGTGGCTGCCCTTGCACTTGGAGCATAGATATTCAGAATTGATAGTTCCTCTTGGAAGATTTTACCTTTGATGAATATGAAGTGTCCCTCCTTGACTCTTGATAACTTTGGGTTGGAAGTGGATTTTATTAGATATTAGAATGGTTACTTCAGCTTGTTTCTTCACACCATTTGCTTGGAAAATTGTTTTCCAGCCTTTCATTCTGAGGTAGTGTCTGTCTTTTTCCCTGAGATGGGTTTCCTGTAAGCAGCAAAATGTTGGGTCCTGTTTGTGTAGCCAGTCTGTTATTCTATGTCTTTTTATTGGGGAATTGACTCCATTGATATTAAGAGATATTAAGTAAAAGTAGTTGTTGATTTCTATTATTTCTGTTGTTAGAGTTGGCATTCTGTTCTTGTGGCTGTCTTCTTTTAGTTTTGTTGAAGGATTACTTTCTTGCTTTTCTAGGACGTGGTTTCTGTCCCTGTATTGATTTTTTTCTGTTATTATCCTTTGAAGGGCTGGATTTGTGGAAAGATAATGTGTGAATTTGGTTTTGTCATGGAATACTTTGTTTTCTCCATCTATGGTAATTGAAAGTTTGGCTGGGTATAGTAGCCTGGGCTGGCATTTGTGTTCTCTTAGTGTCTCTATAACATCTGTCCAGGATCTTCTGGCTTTCGTAGTCTCTGGTGAAAAGTCTGGTGAAATTCTGATAAGCCTGCCTTTATATGTTACTTGACCCCTTTCCCTTACGGCTTTTAATATTCTATCTTTATTTAGTGCATTTGTTTTTCTAATTATGTGTCGGGAGAAATTTCTTTTCTGGTCCAGTCTATTTGGAGTTCTATAGGCTTCTTGTATGTTCATGGGCATGTCTTTCTTTAGAATTGGAAAGATTTCTTCTATAATTTTGTTGAATATATTTGCTGGCCCTTTAAGTTTAAAATCTTCATTCTCATCTACTCCTATTATCTTTAGGTTTGGTCTTCTCATTGTGTCCTGGATTTCCTGGATGATTTGAGTTAGGATATTTTTGCATTTTTCATTGTCTTTGATTGTTGTGCAGATGTTCTCTATGTTATCTTCTGCACCTGAGATTCTCTCTTACATCTCATGTATTCCTTTGCTGATGCTTGCATGTATGGTTCCAGATTTCTTTCCTAGGGTTTCTATCTCCAGCTTTGCTGCACTTTGGGTTTTCTTTATTGTGTCTACTTCCCTTTTTAGGTCTAGTATTGTTTTGTTCATTTCCATCACCTGTTTGGATGTGATGTCCTGTTTTTCTTTAAGAACTTCTACCTGTTTGGTTGTGTTTTCCTGCTTTTCTTTAAGGACTTGTAACTCTTTCGCAGTGTTCTCCTGTATTTCTTTAAGTGAGTTATTAAAGTCCTTCTTGATGTCCTCTACCATCATCATGAGATATACTTTTAAATCCGGGTCTAGCTTTTTGGGTGTGTTGGGGTGCCCTGGACTGAGCGAAGTGGGAGTGCTGGGTTCTGATGATGGTGAATGGTCTTGGTTTCTGTTAGTAAGATTCTTTTGTTTGCCTTTCACAATCTGGTAATCTCTGGAGTTAGTTGTTATAGTTGTCTCTGGTTAGAGATTTTTCCACTCATGATTCTGTTAGCCTCTATCAGCAGACCAGGGAGACTAGCTCTCTCCTCTGAGTTTCGGTAGTCAGAGCACTCTCTGCAGGCAAGCTCTCCTCTTACAGGGAAGGTGTACAGATATCTGGTATTCGGACCTCCCTCCTGGCAGAAGATGAAGGCCTGAAAAAGGACCTGTTCCAGAAGCTGTGTTGTTTCTGCCTGTCACAGAAGCTGTTAGCTTCTGTAGTCCACACTCTCATCTGCACAGACTAGTCTTGGAGGAATCCGGGAACCAAGATGGCTCCCCTAGGTGCTCCTGCAAAGCCCTCCAGAGCAGGGCAGACACCTCTCCTCTGGCAGGGAAAGTTCCCAAATGTCTGGAGCCAGAAATGGGGTCTGTCTCAGAAGCTGTCAACTAGGAACCTTGGGGGGTGTCTGCCAACTCTGTGCCCAGGTGACCCAGTGCTGGCACTGACTGGAAGGGACTTGTGATCCTGGTCAGGCCAGGTTTCCTGCTTTCCTAATGCTGTCTCAGGTCCTGTGCAATTGGATTGGAACAGAAGTTGTGTTTCTCTCACTGGTGGTCCTAAGATCAAGTGGAGAGTCCTCTATGGGACCTTGGGGGTGTCTGCCGACTCCATGCTCAAGGTGACCAGGTGCTGGCACCAACTGGAATTACTTGTGAGAGAGACTCTTTCTTAACTAGGATTTCTTCATCAAATTCTTCACTCAGCTCTTAGGGATCTACGTGGAAGAGGAGGTGGAAATATTAAAAGCGATAGGTCTTAGTTGACACTAAGGAAACAGTGTCTTTTAGACACAAGACTGATATATATATATATATATAGATAGATAGATATAGATATAGATATAGATATAGATATAGATATAGATATAGATATAGATATAGATAGATATAGATAGATATAGATAGATAGATAGATAGATAGATAGATAGATAGATAGATACTCAAAGGGTGTTCATGAGATTAGAAATAAATATGTTTATCATTTCCAAACTGATTACTGTTATCCCAACCCAAAGCTCAGTGAGCTTCTCGTGTAATAACTGAGACATCAGAGCCTGAAACACATATAACATTTCCAGAAAAGTCAAAGCAGTCTTGTAAGGGAACTTGAAATTATATAATGCCTGCTTTCAAGACTGTATGACTATGCAGATAATACATTAGCAAATTGTAGGAAATTTGGAGGAAATACATATACATAGTTGGTTTTGTTGTCAGAAAATACTACAAATTTTATTTCAAATGAGTGTTTAACAAGTTTCTTCTGATCATGAACATTTGACTGATTCTAGATGACAGTGTCATGTGGATTCAGTGGAAGCTTGGATGTTTTCTGAAGTGCCCCTACTTATGATGTAGTGTAACACAGATCATCTCATTTTCTGTTTCCTCCCTAATATCTATGATAATGTGCAATTATTTAATTTCCATGTTCACTTTTATCTAAAAAGTAATGCTATGAGTGTAGATTCTCCCTTCTTGATTTTCACCATTACTATATGTTAATAGAGACGTAGAATATTTATTAATTGGACAATGAGGAGCAAGAGGCCAGTGAGATTAAGGAAGTTAATCCTTCATTCTTGAACTGGGGCATTCTAGACTTTACGTGCTATTTTGCAATGTTCTGTCTGATGGAGCATCTGTCTGCACAAATGGAGTTTCTGTTGCATTTTATAAAGCTGTTACCTGGGAGTCTCTACTGTATCAGCAGCCCTTCTCCTCAGAGAATATCTGTCTTCACACTGGATGCTCAAGCATGAAAAGCTTCCTCTTCTACACATAAGCCAGACAGTTTCTGATGAAAACAGCTAGCACTCTTGAAGGACTTCCAGGAAATTCAAAATGTTTCAAACGTCTTGTTGATAAAGAGGTCTCAAGGGATGGGCAGTGTCCTTGCTGTGATCTCAGTTAAGGGATTACAACTCAATCTTCTCTCCTTAGTCATAGCTGAGGGCTGTGTTTAGTGAGGCAGATATGCCAGAGAAACAGAGCTGAGGTTAGGGACAGACAGGAAGGCAGGCAGACAGGCAGGCAGGCAGGCAGGCAAGCAGGCAGGCAGGCAGACAGACAGACAGACAGACAGCAGGCAAGAGATGAATATTACTAATACAATGACAACCTGTCATTAATACAAAAATGTTTTCTGATTCTGTTAAATTATAATTCAGTTGAACACAAATGTCATAAATTTTATTAACTCAATATATTTTGGAAAAATCAAAGACACACACACACAGAGAGAGAGAGAGAGAGAGAGAGAGAGAGAGAGAGAGACAGAGAGAGAGACAGAGAGAGAGACAGAGAGACAGAGACAGAGAGAGACAGAGAGAGACAGAGAGATTTATCTTCAACACTTTCCACTTTCTCTCCAGTAAACTTTTGGATGATATTAAATAAAACATCAGTAAAAATCCACTGAATATTTTGCAACAAACCACTTGTATAGAAACATTTCTTTCTTTCTTTCTTTCTTTCTTTCTTTCTTTCTTTCTTTCTCTCTCTCTCTCTCTCTCTCTCTCTCTCTCTCTCTCTCTCTTTCTTTCTTTCCTTCTGTCTTTCTCTGTCTTTGTCTCTGTCTCTCTCTGTTCTTTCTCTCTCTCTTTCTCATGGATCAATATAGATGACCTCACTCTTACGAGGTGATGAAGGGTTTCTATATTTGGCCATCACACACCTGTGCTGCAGCTCACTGAGGCAGCACTAGTAGACAAAGTGAAAAATTAATTCTTGGGGACATTTCTCTCATTTCTTAGGCACTCTCTGCAACTAGTTATTGCAGGCTATGCAAGGGCAAGCTGATGCTTTTTTGCCAAATCTCCTTGTTTAAGTCTACATAAAACATTGCTGCCATCAGAGGCCAGGAACTTTGGGAACTAATTTAGGATTGATGTAATTTGCAAGCAATTTATCAGTGCAAGTGTGTGGTCTTATTAAATAGCTGCAGAAGACTTGGTTTAAAAGATAGGAAAGTGGGTTATGCGTTAATTGTTGCTCTCTTCTGTCCTTATCCACTCTTTTCTTTTTCTGATATAATTTTTTTTTTTTTTAGAAAACAACTATGCTGAAGAACATGAGCTTACAATACCCTGAATGATGGTCTGCCTTAAGCTTTACAACACTTGGAATAAACAGAAAATTCTGAGGAGGTTTTGGCAGAATATAAAGGAGTCTTTCATTGCCATCCCAGAAAAAGAAAGTCAGATCCTCAACTTTCTTCAGTTAACCCTAAAATTATTCCAGGGTCAGGGATGATGGAAGAAATTTGGACATCATGATTCATGCTCAGATTGTTCTTGTCTATGATATCATAATATATTGCAATTTGAGTATGTGCTTTATGTTCAATATTACGCTTTTGTAACATCTTAAAAGAAAACAGCTTAGGGAATATATTTCTTTTTTCTAAGTAGAAAATGAAATGCAGGTTCCAGAAGAAGAAGCAACTTGCCCTAATGATACAGAGTATAAGGTTACTCACTTTAGAACCCAGGCCTATGCAGAGATGTTATCCTTTTTTTTATTGGATATTTTCTTTATTTACATTTTAAATATTTTCCCCTTTCTAGATTTCCCCTTTTGAAACTCCTTATCCCATTCTGCCTCCCCCTGCCTCTTTGAGGGTGCTTTCCCACCCACCCATCCACCCACTCCTGTCTTCCCACCCTGGCATTCCCCTACACTGGAACATCAAACCCCCTCAGGTCTAATGGCCCCTCCTACCACTGATGTCTAACAAGGCCATCCTCTGCCACATATGCAACTGTTATCTTTTAAGGCCCTCAAGTGTCTGGGTATACCAGCATATGGAGTAACTCTAATACTCAAAAGCAAAGGCAAGAATATCGTGTTTCCATGACTGGCTTGGGCTACATAGCAAAATCAAGGCCAACCTACATTATATGAGACACTGTCTGACAAAAAAAAAGGAAAAAAGAAAAAGAAACAAATAACCAAGAAAGGGAAAAAACAATGAAAACACTAGACAATTAAATGCTCAGTCAAACACTGTTGTAACAAATATGATTGAGTCTAAAGCCAAGCCAGTTGGAAATTATTGATCTCACTATCAAGTTAAACCATGAACTCTCTGAAGGATGACTGAACCTTGAAAGGAGAATGAATGAAGGAATGTATGAAGTGTTTTAAGAATGTTTTCACTGTATCAGAGATTTCATTAACAGTTTAAGGGAACATATTATACCGATATTAATTTGCTCTTTAAATATGGATTATTAACAGTAATCTAGTAAGAAACTTCATAAGAAGAGTCATGAGTACAATCTCTCTTCTTAAATTGCTTTGAGATTCAGTCAGAACCTTGGTATCTGAGCATATTTAATTTCTTTCTGTGGTCAGTGAATGCAAGATTCCAGTTCAATGGAAAATGGATTTAACATTGATTCTCTGCACATTTAAGTCTATGATAAAGCACATAAACATAGTTGCTGCTTTCAGTAGCAAAAATTAATATGAATTATACAGTAACTAAGTAAGAATTAAATGAGTAGATTTCTCATTTGGAAAGAAAAATGTTAGATGTTTGTTTCGTATAGTTTACTGACTAGAAATTGACTCTGTGATCAGATAGCTACAAACTCTAATGGGAACCACTTAGACTTATCAGAACAAACTTCTCTGACCTGCAATTTTCACAACTCAAACTAGAGATCTTTCTAGTGTCTATTATGTTATTGTAGTGAGAATTGGAGGGATGCTACCCATACATAGAGCCAAGTGTCTACTGTTGATGTATTCTAATCCTTTCAGTGAGATTAACACTCTGAATACCATTGATGCAGTGTATTGAAAGATAACACCTTTGAACAATTCAAACTGAGATACTTTCCCACTGTGGTTTAAACTCATTCTTATACTATGAATAGGCTTATAAATGGTTAGGTATACTTTTCACATTTGCTTTATATTAGTCCTTTAGTAATAGCACAATTACTGACTCTCTTACTCAACAGCTTTATCCAGGAACATGTAGTACAACAAATACTTAATAAACTCTGCTGGATTTTCCTTGTATATTTTAGTCTCATAGAAAGGTTGGTAAGATTCAAAAAAGGACAGCACAAGATTCATAACTGGGCCTTGTAATTTTTGCATAGGATATGTAGATTGTTGTCATAAAACTATTTAATACAATGACGATTATATTTCATTAAGAACTGGCACTCCCATAAAATTTTAATGTGTGAGAATGGATGCTTTACCATTGTTTTATGACTCTATGTTCATACTCACATCAAGGGATGTACCATTAATATGCTGCTCAAAATGTCAGGGGAGAAGTATACCAGATGTCCCTAAGTTTTGCTTCCCTTGGAACAGAAGGCAGCTATTCCTTATGTGACAAACACCTATGAGTTTTCCCTGCATATCACAGACTGTTCAACATTCATGAATATAGAGAAGGAAGCATACATTAGATTCTCATTTTTTGTACTGGTAAGCAGAATTGGAAAAAAAAACCAAGCAAATAATCTACAGAATAGACAATGTGTCACAGAGAAAATAAAATGGGAAAAGTTACTAGACAATGACCAAAATGGAGCATGTCTTATTCACACTGTATAGTCGGGAGTGCTTGTCTGTTTGTATAACAAATAATTTTTCTTGAGCTTGCCTCAATTCCCTTAAATATTAGAGGAATCCTAAGAAGTTAAATAAGATTTGTGTTCAGGGTCGATTAAACCTTCAAGGAATTGGATTTATTTTATTGTAGGATTTCAGTAGGCACCAACGCTGTGAAACTTTCTGTGCCTTGCTTGCATGGCTGTCTCCAACACTGATTACTTTGATGATACATCATGTCTTTGGGGATATATACTGGATATCTCAAAGATAATTTCATATCCCCTATGTGTGCTACCCTCACATGGCTATATTCTTTTTCTTTGCAAGGTTATACTGAAGAGGATAATTTATTACCCATGTATAATTTTTTAATAACCTTTATACTTTATTTTTCTTTCTTATTTTTAAAACCTTTTATTGTTACAACTTTTATGATAGTTCTATGTGGCCCTTTCTTCACTCTCTACTCCACACTTTGTCTCTGTATTTATTCTTGTGGGTATATTGTTCCTCCTGCTAAGTAGGATCTAAGTATCCAAACTTTGGTCTTCTGTCTTCTTGAGCTTCATGTGGTCTGTGAATTGTATCCTGGGTATTCTGAGATTTTGGGTTAATATCCCTTATAAGTGAGTGCATAGCACGTCTGTTCTTTTGTGATTGAATTATCTCACTCAGGATGATATTTTCTAGTTCTATCCAATTGCCTAAAAATTTCATGAAGTCATTGATTTTAATAGCTGTATAGTACTTGATTGAGTAAATGTACCACATTTTCTATATCCATTCCTCTGTTGAAGGAAATCTGGGTTCTTTTCAGCTTCTGATTACTATAAATAAAGCTGCTATGAACATAGTGGAACATGTGTCCCCATTATATGTTGGAGCATTTTCTGGGTATATGCCCGGGAGTGGTATAGCTGGGTCCTCAGTTAATGCTATGTACAATTTTCTGAGGAACCTCCAGACTGATTTCCAGAGTGGTTGTATGAGCTTTCAATCCCACCAACAATGGAGAAGTATTCCTCCTTTTCCTCATCTTTGTCAGCATCTGCTGTCACCTGAGTTTTTAATCTTAGCCATTCTGACTGGTGTGAGGTGGAATCTCAGGGTTGTTTTGATTTGCATTTCCCTGATGATTAAGGATGCTGAACATTTCTTTAGGTGCTTCTCAGCCATTGGGTATTCCTCAGTTAAAAGTTCTTTGTTTAGCTCTGTACCCCATTTTTAATAGGGTTATTTGGTTTTCTGGAGTCTAACTTCTTGAGTTCATTGTATATATTGGATATTAGCCTCTATCAGATGTAGGTAAAGATCTTTTCCCAATATGTTGGTTGCCATTTTGTCCTATTGACAGTGCCCTTTGCCTTACAGAAACTTTGCAATTTTATGAGATCCCATTTGTCAATTCTGGATCTTAGTGCATAAGCCACTGGCGTTCGGTTCAGGATAATTTCCCCTGTGTCCATGTGTTCTAGGCTCTTCCCCACTTCTATAAGTTTCAGTGTATCTGCTTTTATGTGGAGGTCCTTGATCCCCTTAGACTTGAACTCTGTACAAGAGGATAAGAATGGGTTGATTTGCATTCTTCTACATGCTAATTGCCAGTTGAACCAGCACTATTTGTTGAAAATGCTGTCTTTTTTTCCACTTGATGAATAGGTAGGGAGAGAGTGGGAAGCCTTGTCTTGTCCCTGATTTTAGTGGAATTCCTTCAAGTTTCTCTCCATTTAGTGTGATGTTGGCTACTCGCTTGCTGTATATTGCTTTTACAATGTTTAGGTATTCCTGATTTTTTCAAGACTTTTATCATGAATGGGGTGTTGGGTTTTGTCAAATGGTTTCTCACCATCTAGTGAAACAATTATTTATTTCTTTGAGTTTGTTTATATAGTACAATTATTAAAAACAATTGTTTATTTCTTTGAGTTTGTTTATATAGTAGATTACCCTGATTTATTTCTGTATATTGAACCATTACCTCAATATGCTCATTATGAAAGATACAGAATATATTACATTTCAGTTTCATTAGGAAATTTAATAAGCATTTCCGTCTTATACATGTATTTTCTCATTTCCATTGATTTAAAAATTCTTCATTGAATCTCAGAAACAATATTATGTTGTTGCATCAGGTTTATTGTTTATTATTATTATTGTCATTACTATTATTATTATCTCATACAATACATCCTGACCACACCGTCCAGTCCTTCAACCCCTCCAAGTCCTCTCTTACCTCCTCTCTTCCTCAGATCCACTGGTCCTCCAGTTCCCTTTGAAACAGACAAGGCTTCCCAGTGGTACCAATTTAACATGGCATAACAAGATGCAGTAAGACTAGGCACAAACTGTCATATCAAGACTGGACCAGGCAACCCACTAAATAGCTGTAGGACTCCTGGAGAACAGGGTCACAGATTCAACTACACAGGGCTCAATGGGGCTCACAAAGACTGAAATGGCAGTCATGGAACCTCCTAGGTTTTTTGCATACATTCTTGGGGTGTTTGTGGGACTCCTAACAGTGGGAGAAGCAGTATCTCTGACTCTTTTGCTTATTGAACCCGTATATTCTTTTCTCCTGTCTTCCTGTCTTCCTTCCTGTCTTCCTCTCTGTCTTCCTTCCTTCCTTCCTTCCTTCCTTCCTTCCTTCCTTCCTGCCTTCCTGCCTTCCTGCCTTCCTGCCTTCCTTCCTTCCTTCCTTCCTTCTTCCCCTTCCTTCCTTCCTTCTTCCCCTTCCTTCTTTCCTTCTTTTCTTCTTTCCTTCTTTCCTTCCTTCCTTCCTTCCTTCCTTCCTTCCTTCCTTCCTTCCTTCCTTCTTCCCCTTCCTTCTTTCCTTCTTTCCTTCTTTCCTTCTTTCCTTCCTTCCTTCCTTCCTTCCTTCCTTCCTTCCTTCCTTCCTTCCTTCCTTCTTCAGACTCTTAACTGGTTATGAATGCCTAGCAGAATTACTTAACTCTACAAGTTCACTCCTGGAGTATAGTTGCTCCATAGTTTTTTTTTTTTTGGGGGGGGGGGGGAGGGGGGACTGATAGTTACTGAAGAAAAAAAAATCTGCCTTACAGTATTTCCCCATCGTCTTTTCTAACCAAATCAAGTAATAATGCTTTCCATTACTTATTCTAGCACTGAGTCTCTACTCAAAATATTCCTTCCTTTGTTCCTCAGCTCACACTTGAATCCTCTTGAAAAGTGTCCTTTACTTTGCATATTTGAAATCCTTGAAGAAGGCTTTGATCGAGGCAAGGCATACTACAATGGGTAGAAATTGGTAGAGCTGGTGTAAGAGAGTTGGTGTGCAAAACCAACCAAACAAAAATAGGTAATCAGGGGAAGATTTAGTTTAAGTTCCAGAGAGTGACATCTTGCTAGTTTTCTAGTAAACTCTCAAACGAATATGTTAAGTGAAATCTTTAAATATGTTCAAGTCAGTGGGCTTCAAAAATATTTTACATCAAAGGTATTCATGAAGATTTGGAATTTTGAACATTTTTGTTCAGAGCTCCAGTGCTGTGAAATTCATGTGCAGATTCAAGGAAAAAGAATCTCTTTGAGGAAATTTGAGGTGAGCTCTGAAGTTTTATAGAGATATTCTCATGGTGCTATATAAATTATTAACTATGTATACTTTTACCTTAGGATTGTGCTGCTTACTCCTTCCTTATTTTCTATGAGAATGGAAATAGAGCAACTGTGTCAAGTCTGCACATGTATGAGGTCCCAATAACTGTTATTCACTGATTGACTAAGTGAAAGCTTCAACCAAGTGTTCTGAATGATATAAATTTAACTGGTCTAATAATATGACCAAAGCTAATTCTCAGGTTGCGTATCTAATCCTTCAGAATTGAAGTATTGCTTCCTGGAGGGAGGAAGGTGGCTCACAACAGTGAATAAGTAATCAAAACTCACAAACCTGGGAAATGTAACAGTTTCACAGTGCCCCTCCCCCAAAGTATGGACACAGAAGAGAGCTCTGTGTTGTCATCTGTGCTAAGGTATCTTTTTGGGTAATGCAACTGCTCATGAGTCTTCTCATTCCTTTATTTAGCTCCTCTCTCCCTCACATTCCTGTAATGACAACAAACTAGTTGGTTTGTCAAGATGGACTTTGGTAGAAGCAAATCATTATGTGGGTCAGTCAGTGGTTTCTTATCTGGGAATAGTAGATATTAGCTTGCATATCATCGAAGAGTAACATGCAACACCACAATACATGCATGTTATCTTTTATAAAGTTAAAAGGCTGAGATGCATGACATTGTGACTGCTGTATCTATGTCACAAGGAACAGCATGATAGAAGAGGCTGAAAGATTTTTAAGAGCCAGTGTACAAGGAATTCTGGTGCCAGTCTTTCTTAGAAATGGCTGAATAAACAATACCTACATAACAGCAATACTAATGGACACATTGATGTGGAAAGAAGAGGAGTGAGTGGAATATTACCCCTAGACAAAAATTACAGGCAGCCAATGACTATTGGTGCAGGAAAGTTAATTTCTCTCAGGGATGTACCCCATTATTGGCTGTCCAATCCAGAACATTCACCCTTAAAATCATACACATACCAACAACAAAAATAGACTCAGCAAGTTTTATGTATAATCTGTACACAACTACACACAAATGCATGTGTATTTCAATGAAAATATCAATGAAAAGAGATGATATCAAAATGAGAGTATCGGAGACGTGGAAGGGGTTAGAGGAAGACTAGTTGGGGGCTGGAAGGAGGAAAAAGAGAGAGAAAAGTGATGCAATTTTCTTTTAATTAAATTGTACTTTAAAAAATAAGATATAGGAAGAATTCTTAAATAAACATTTTAAACACAGTGAGAGAAATACAGCTAATTATTTTGCAGTATGTTTTCTTTTTCTAAAGATCTTAAACTTCCCATAATCCAACGTATACTATGCTCTAGGTAGAAGTATTGATTGATCAGCATAAAGATATCGAGAACTAAGTGTCTCTGATTTCTAGTTGAAATCACCTGTTAACTCTGCTGACTCTACCCACATGTTTTCTGTGTTCTGTTCCATAGGATCCTAGGCTAAATCTTCCATAGCAGAAAACATGTATCCAGTACTACAGATTTTATGATTTTAAAGATATTTTTATATTCAAATTACAGATTTAATTAATTTTAAAATAGATTCCTTATCTCTTTACACTTATGTTACTCCCCCTACAATAGTATTCTAATTACATGGCATCTTTTTTCAAAACCCTCATCGGAACTCTTTCTTAGCTATAAATCTAGTTTTAGTGGTGTTTTGTAGCTTAAATTATAAGATCAGGCTCAAATCCCGGCTAGACAATTTAGGAGCAATATGGCTTGTCATCCTAAGTAAAGTGGGGAAGATAATATTAATTACTTTGTAAGCTTACAATTAGGTTTAAGATGAGTGAAAAGCGCTTCTCACTGTCTTAATTATTAGTACATTTCTGACAAGTAGTAAATTTTCAAATATTCAGTATTACTTTAACATCCATTGTATAAGAGTGATGCATATTTTCATAAGGGAAAGTCTAAGCCATACCATTCCCTGACAGATAACTCTCCTCTTCACTTACTAGCAGGTTGGTGCCGAGAATGGCAGGTGTCTAATGGCCATGGAAGTGGAGTAGCTTCATCAGCTGACAATATCCCTTCCCTGAGATTTATGCTAAAGCTATGCTCACTTGATGAACAAAAGTAATTTCCTGAAGGGGAATGATTTTCTTCTGTAACAGGACTGATGCTCTGAGACCCTGAATAGACCTTGGTCTATGGTAAACACAGCATGACTTCTTATACACAAATCTCTGTGTTTGGGGTCATGGGTATTCCTCTGTCATGGATGGCAATTATTGATAAATGAACTACAGGGCAGCCTAGAGAAACTTCTAGTTTAAGATGGTCCCTCAATATAACTAACATCTATTCAGATGTTACTAAAATCATTTTAACGTGACATTATGTAACTTTTTGTTGATTGTCTATTGTTTTGTTTCTTAGACTTTTTGTTCTGTATATATTTTGCTTAATATAAGGATTTTCTAGCTATTATTTGTACGAACGGTTTTTATACTTTCTTTCATCTTTGTCTTTTTCTGATGGTTTCAACTGTGATATAGCATTCTTCCCTGGTTTATTTTGGTTGTTTTTTAAATTTTTTAATTTCATTTCAATATATTTGCACCTTTTCTGATACTTGGTTTGCATTACTCGCAAACATGTTTGCATGTCTCGCAGACCACTCTTTCTTGACCACTGTAAATCCTTGTCAGATAATTTCACCTCTCTCTCAGCCTATGCAGAAACCTTTTATTACTCCAGTTGAGTTGGTTCAGTATTGTTGGTGTTATGTAATGAGGCTCTATCTAATACAAAGCTTCCTCAGACTGTATCATTGTACACAACATTAAGAATATATTAAGTTTTTATCAGATGAGGAAGAAAATGTCAGAGTTTCCAAGCAGCCTAGGTAACACCTGGAAAGATCCTGTGACACTAATGCCAGTGAGAGGGTAAGTTCCAGACACCTTCTTAAGCTTTTGTTTTGAAACCACTGTCACTGGGAAGTTATGGTGGATTATGCCACCCTCACATGCTCTGCAATGGTGGTCTTGTATGCCCAATGTTATTCTAAACACACACACACACACACACACACAAAGCAAATCTTACAAAAAGAGATGAGTCACATGAAAGGAAGATGTGACAAATTCAAACAATCGGCAGAGTATCTGAGATACAATTGATCATCAAAATAAATAATGAAAGCAATTAATTATAAGTTATTAATTAGACTGGGAATTATAGGAGTTTCTTACTGAAACAGGAAGAGAAGGTAGAGGAGAGAATGGTATGGGGTAAGAAGGTATAGGAAAAAATAAGAAAGAGTCTTAAAATTCAATCATAATATACATAGAAATGCAAACTCATAGATGGTCATTAGACAGTTTAGTTTAATTTATACCACAAGATTTAGTAATTTAAATTTTTTTACATTATCTTCCTTATTACAAAAATGGGAAATAGCAACTTTACAATGAACAAGTTAGTATATAACACCTTGATTAACAAATGACAGTAGGATATCACCAGTGCTGAGAGACAATGTCATCATTGCCTTTGACAAATGATAGGTGATTGATGTTCACAGATAAATCCATAACTCTAACCTAATCATGAGAAGTAACTATACATGTAATCAAACTGAAGGTATTCTGCCAATAACTACTATATAGATTTAAAACATTATTTTTATTTTTGATATTATAAGTACATCATTTAGCCCTCCCTTTCCTTCATCCAAACCTTTTAACCTATCCTTACTCTCTCAGATTTACAGCCTACTTTTCATTAAGTGTTACATACATGTATTTATGAAAATTCAAAAAAAAAAAACCAAGGAAAGCTGAAGATACATTTATTTAAGAGAATCTGCAAACCCACAAAAACAAACACGATGTACTGTCTATCTAGAGTATTTTTGTACTGGGGAAAATATCAACAATGATTATCATCTTGAAGAACTAATAAAACATGGGTGTGTGGATGATTTTTTTTTTCAGGGACTGGAAACAATAAGTCAGGAGCTAAATGCACTATAAAGTCTATTTTTCAAGACACATTTTAAAATGATTTAACAAATCAACAAACAAAAATGAATAAAATGATATATAGAAATAGAAGCCCATCAAAGCCTAAAATACTTACCTGGCACATCTTTCTGAATTTTAGACTCAACCACCAGTAAAAGTCCAGGCGTCTTTTGTTTCCCTCTTAGCCCCACAAAGAAAGGCGGATCTTTTGCTTGTTTTTTTCATGAGTCAGCTATAATCTTTGTTCTTTAATCCCGAGGGTTGACCTTGCACAGACAGGACCACAAGAGTGTGCATCTGCTTATTTTCAGGAAAGGATCTTCTGCATGGACATTTGCCTGTTATCTTTCTTTTTCTCCCATCACAGAATTAATGAAGAAAAACAGTCAAACAGCCAGTGCTTTTTATGTTGTCTAGATGAGTTTGGCTGTTAATTATTACTGTGTTCTTGAGCTTACCTGCTATTTAGTTTGTGAGGCCTCTTCTAGACCTTACCAGCCACTTACATCATGCTTGGCATGGCTCACATGTAGGCATTTTCATTTGACCTGGTGCATATGTTCTTGTAAATGCCATGAAATAATCTCTACTTAGAAGAAATATTGATGAAATGTGTCCAGTATAATTAAAAATGGATTCATAATGAAAATGCCAATTCAATGAACATAACTAATAACACTGAGTGTTCATATAATTACTTTTTAAATGGTCTAAAGATCTGATAAGAAAAATCTTTGCTATCATATTGCACTGTTTCATAAAGTTACATTTATAGAAAATTTATAAAGAAATCCTAGGAGGAGAGAGTTGAAGAAGAATGGTTTAGAAATATGAACTGCCTTTTACATTTAGTCTCTCTCTCTCTCTCTCTCTCTCTCTCTCTCTCTCTCTCTCTCTCTCTCTGTCTCTCTGTCGTAAAAAACTGAAATAATTAACTTAGATGGAAAAAGTTCATTTTGATCCACAGGTTTATAGATTTTAGTTCATGATGCATTGAAACCAGAGCATTGAGCCTTGGCTGCATGCACATCATTGGTAGAAACCTGCATGCATCTTATGGCTGAATTAGAAAGGAAAGGAAGAGGCTAAGTTCCCAGAATTCTCTTCAAGAGCCTAAGACAAAAGACTTCCTACAAGATCACACATTTATGTTCTATCATCTTCCAGTTTTGCCTCTCTGAAGAACAAGTGCTTGATACATGACTTGGGGGGACATTCCAGGTTCACACACACCACAGTACACTGCAATATATAATCAAGTCTTGTTTCTACAGATTTCAGCCAAGATATTGAGTGCGTCTCATATACTGCATTGTGGCAGGTTTGTAATACAGCACAGCCTCAATTATTAAATATTAAGGAAGAGGAAACTCCTACAATGTTAGTGGCCTCTAAGTGAAGTGGGAGTTTTACATACAGAAACCAAACAAGAAGTAACTGCCGAGGTTGGGGGTCCCTATTTACTGCTGTTGGGATTGGAAATCAGTGTAGCTACTGCAGATGTGAATACAGAGGTGCTTAAAAATTAAAAATAGAATTTCCCTGTGCTTCAGCCATCTGACTTCTGGATATTCACCTGAAAGAATCAGTCAGCTTATTATAGAGGTATCTGGAAGCCCATGTTCACTGTGGTGTTTGTTCACAGTGCTCAATTCATAAAAGCAGCCTATGTGCCACCAGCTGATTAAAGAACACATAATGTGTGGATATATATACTCCACTCAATATAATAAAGAATGAAAATATACTGCTTCTAAGAAAATTGAAAGAACTAGATATCATTGTGCTAAGTGGTTCACAAAGAAAGTGCATATTTTCTACCATATATGGAATCAATGTGCATGGAGGTCTTTGAGTGGAGTATTAGGGATACAGAATGTGAATTGCGGGGGTAAAGAAATAGGAATAGGCTAGAGTAATAGAAGGTGTAAATGGCATTAAAGTTAATATGTAAACTGCAAAGATGTTATAATAAATCATTTAACTGTATAATTAATATATGAAAAATAATGATTGAATCCATCTTGGAGAAAAATGTTCTCCAAGATGGAAATCTGATCTGAGTATGAAAGGATAAGTATTGCTAGAATAATATTAATAAATGGAGTTGATGCATGTCTGTTGGAGGAAGACTAGATTAAAAAACAAGGTGAGTAGACACTGAAAAGAATGAAATGCCAAAGATGTTATAGACACTTTAATATTAAGAAGACTTCATCTTACAATACAAATTATTAAATTTTGGGAAATGTTATAATTGCTTATAGATATCTAGAAGAAAACCTTGGAGGGATGTCTTGAACATATAAATGAATCATAGAAAGCTTGAAAATGAGCAAAATAGGCAGAAATAAAGACTAGGTATTAAAATCAAAGTAGGTATAAGGAGAGAAAAAAGCAATCAAGGAGGCAAGGAAGGAAGTAGTGAGTAAAGACAGGAAGGAACAAGAAGGAAGGATGGGTGAAACAGAAGACGGAATGAAGGAAGGGAGGGAGGGAGGGAGGGAGGGAGGGAGGGAGGAAGGAAGGAAGGAAGGAAGGAAGGAAGGAAGGAAGGAAGGTGGGTTATCATTAAGTCAGGATAAGGATCCTTAACCAGGGGGTACTTGTAACCCCCCTCACTAAATCAGACTCATCAGGTGTTGAATCTTCTTTGTGTTTGTATCTGAAACACTTTGAGTTGCTTCTCCTTGGCAAGCCTGTCAAACATTTCTGGAAATGCTGACTCACAGAAGAGACTATTTAGGTCCTAGGGTGTCTGCAAGTATGTTCTACTCCACTTTCTGGGAATAAGAGAAACCCTGCTACTTTTGGAGCGACACCTTTCTCGAATGTGATTGGGGTGTGGTAGGAGTATACTTCATTTTGTTTATACAACGAACATTGTCCAATAAGTGTCATGGTTTCACTTTTCTTTAGGGATGAAATGTAAAATTCTATTGAACTTACCCACTGCATCAGTAGCCATTACTCTGCTGCTCCAACTAGCACTGAGATAATTTCTTTCTCCACGTCCTCATCAGTTTCTGTTGCCATTTGCTTTCTGATGCTAGTTATTCTGATAGTGGTGAGGGGAGCGATCTTAAATAATTCTTAACTTTTGTTTTCCTGACCTTAAGACTGGAGATTTGACTCATATATTTATTAATTATTTGGATTCATTCTTCTGTGAATTTTTTATTCATTTCACTAAACTATTATTAAGTGAATGAATGTCTTTTTGGTACTTAATGTTGTAGTTCTTTATATATGATACACATTAACCATATGTCCGCTGTATACCTGGAAAAGACTTTCTTTTTGTCTTTTTTTTTTTTCTGTAGGATTTATCTTCACTCTGCTAATTGCTCCATTTGGCATGCAAACAAAGTTTAATTTCATGTAATCCCATTTATTAAGTTTTAGAATAATTTAGTATGATATTGGGGTCTTTTTCAGAGACCCATTGCCAATGTCTATATCTTAAAGTAATCAACCAATGTTACTCTTGACCAGTTTCAAAATTTCATTCAAATTCATTTATATATTCAAATCTTTGATCCATTTTAATTGAGTTTTGATTGGGACAAGAGATATGGATATAGTTCAACCCCTTTGCCTGTGAATTTTTTCCAAATATGTTAAAGATGTTGCTATTTTTCTAATGTACACTTTGACACTGTTGTTGTTAGTCTCTTTAGGTTATGTGGGTTTGTTTTGGATTCTATTGGTCTATGTCTCTGCTTTTGTGCAAATACCATGTTGCTTTTGTTATTTCAGCTCTTTTGTATAATTTGAGATCAGAAGTTGTGATATCTCCAGAGTTGTTTTTTATACTTATATTTGTTTAAGCTATTCAGTATTTTTGCCACCATATGAATTACTGGAATTGCTTGATTTGTGAGCATGCGTGGGAAGGATGCTAGGTTTTGGAATTTTGAAAGAGACTGTATTGATTCCATAGACTATTTATGAAAGCATAGCTACTTGTATACTATTGAGTCTTTTAATCTCTGAGTATGAGAAATCTTGCCATCTTCCTGTGTGTTTTTTTAGCATCTAAAAGTTTTCACTGTAGAGATATTTTATTTCCTTAATTATGTGTTTTTTAAGCTGCAGTAAATGAGATTTTCCCCTGGTTTCTCTCTCAACCAGGTACTTGTCATGTAGAAAGCCTGCATATTTCTGAATGTTTACTTTGTCTTTTGTTACTTAGCTAATATGTAGGAGTTTTCTGGTGAACTCATTAGCATCTTTGAAAAACAAGATCATATTCTTTGAAAACATGGAATTCTAATCTTTCTTCTTTTACTATTTGCTGGTTCCTTATTTGTTTCACTTGTTTTATTTTCTTAAAGATATATTAAGGAATATATTGTGTAAGTGATGGGAGTGTACATCCTTGCCTCGATTCCTGATTACAGAGAGAATACACTCAGTTTTTCATTTAATATGATGTTGGCTATAGGTTTGCTGTATATCGCCTTTGTGGTATTGAGGCATGATCCTAGCTCTAGTGTGTTCAGCTTTTGTCAGCTGGGATCTTTGAATTATATCCAGTTGTTTCTGCATCTATTGAAGTGATTATATGATCTCTAGTTTTGAATCTATGTGATATATTATGTTATTGATTTCCATATGTTGAATTACCCTTGGATCTCTGGAATAAAAATAAGCCATCATAGTTCATGATCATTTTGAATAGGATTTGCAAAGCTTCTTTTGATTTTTTTTTTACAATATGTTTTCACCATAGAAATGGATGTATAGTTTTTTTTTGTTGTTGTTGTGTTCTCTGGTTTTGTTATTGGGATAAATCTTCTTTCTGATGCTGAGATTGGTTCCATTCTTTTCCATTCTCTCTGGTGGAAGAATTTTAATGAGTACTACTTCTAGATCTGCTTAAAATGGTCTTAACTGTTTTTGGTGGCTGATTATGGGATGGACCCCCGGGTGGGGCAGTCTGTGGATGGTCCTTCCTTTAGTCTTAGCTGCAAACTTTGTCTCTGTAACTCCTTCCATGGGTGTTTTGTTCTCAATTCTAAGAAGGAGCGAAGTGTCCACACTTTGGTCTTCTTTCTTCTTGAATTTCATGTGTTTTGCAACTTGTATCTTGGGTATTCTAAGTTTCTGGGCTAATATCTACTTATCAGTGAGTGCATATCATGTGAGTTTTTTTGTGATTGGTTTCACCTCTGCAACTCCCCAGTGCTATTCCCCTGCCCCTGCCTCTATGAGGGTGCTCACCCACCTACCCACTTCCAACTTACTGCCCTAGCATCCCCCATACTGGGGCATGGAGCCTCCACAGGACCAAGGATCTCCCCTCCCATTTATGCCAGTTAAGGCAATTTTCTGCTACATATGCAGCTGGAGCCATGGGTTTCTCCATGTGTACTCTTTGGTTGGTGGTTTAGTCCCTGGGAGCTCTGGGGTCAGGTTAGTTGATATTGTTGTTCTTCCTATGGGGTTGCAATCCCCTTCAGTTACTCCGGTCCTTCTCCTAACTCCTCCATTGGGGGTCCTTATGCTCAGGCCACAGGTTGGCTGTGAGAATCTACATCTGTATTCATCAGGCTCTGGCATAGCTTCTCAAGGGTTAAATAGACCAGGATCCTGTCAGCAAACACTAGTTGGCATCAGCAATGGTGTCTAGGTTTGGTGTCTGCAGATTGGATGAATCCCTAAGTGGGTCAGTTCCTGGATGGCCTTTCCTTCAGTCTCTGCTCCATTCTTTGTCCCTGCTTTTTCTTTAGACAGGAACCATTCTGGGTTAAATTTTTTGAGATGGGTGGGTGATCTCATCCCTCAACCTGGTGTCATGCCTATCCACTGGATATGGTCTCTACCGGTTTTATTCCCCCTTTGTTGGGTATTTTCGCTAATGTCATCCCCATTGTGTTCTGGGAACCTCTTGCTTCCCTGACATCTGGGACTTTCTAGTGGCTATCCCCAGTTCCCCATCCCCCACTGCTACTCACCTCCTTCCTTCCTTCCTTCCTTCCTTCCTTCCTTCCTTCCTTCCTTCCTTCCTTCCTTCCTTCCTTCCTTCCTCCCTCCCTCCCTCCCTCCCTCCCTCCCTCCCTCCCTCCCTCCCTCTTTCTTTCTTTCTTTCTTTCTTTCTTTCTTTCTTTCTTTCTTTCTTTCTTTCTTTCTTTCTTACCGAATTTGGTCATTTTAGTTTTGAAAGTTTGTGTACAATATATCTTTTTTCAATTGTTTATTAGATATTTTCTTCATTTACATTTCAAATGCTATCCCAAAAGTTCCCTATACTGTCAACCCACCCTGCTCCCCTACCCACCCACTCCTACTTTTTGGCCCTGGTGTTCCCCTGTACTGGGGCATATAAAGTTTGCAAGACCAAGGGGCCTCTCTTCCCAATGATGGCCCACTAGGCTGTCTTCTGCTACATATGCAGCTAGAGACACGAGCTCTGGGGGTACTGGTTAGTTCATATTGTTGTTCCACCTATAGGGTTGCAGACCCCTTCTGCTCCTTGGGTACTTTCTTTAGCTCCTCCATTGGGGACTCTGTGTTCCATCTGATAGCTGACTGTGAGCATCCACTTCTGTGTTTGCCAGGCACTGGCATAGCCTCACATGAAACAGCTATATCAGGGACCTTTCAGCAAAATCTTGCTGGCATATGCAATAGTGTCTGGGTTTGGTGGCTGATTATGGGATGGATCCCCCAGTGGGGTAGTCTCTGGATGTTCCATCCTTTCGTCTTAGCTCCAAACTTTGTCTCTGTAACTCCTTCCATGGGTATTTTGCTCTGTATTCTAAGGAGGAATGAAGTATCCACATGTCGATCTTCCTTCTTCTTGATTTTCTTGGCTCAGCCATTAAAGGCTAGGCTCACAACCAAAAATACTCACCTCCTTTCAATTTCCTGACTCTCTGTACTTCTCCCCTGTCTCTTCCCACACCTGATCCTGCCCTTCCTGTTTTTTCCTCCCCCTCCTCTCCCTCCTAGGTCCCTCTCTCCCTCTCCTGTGATTATTTTGTTTCCCTTCTAATAGGACCAAAGCACCACACTTTGGTCTTCCTTCTTGTTGAGCTTCATATAGTCTGTGAGTTGTAGCATGGATGTTCCAAGCTTTTGAGCTAATATCCTCTTATGATCCCTTTTTAAAGGATGATCTCACCAGAAAATTCTTATGTATCAGCTAAGTAATAGGAGACAAAATAAACATTTAGAAATCTGCAGTCTTTCTACATGACAAGTAACTAACTAGTCGAGAAAGAAACGGGGGGGGGGGATCCCATTTACTGAAGCTTAAAATAATATCTCAAAATAAACATAATTAAGGAAATAATATATCTCTACAGTGAAAACTTAGATGCTAAATAAAGACTTGGAAGATGGAAAGACTTCTCATACTCATAGATCAGCAGACTCAATTGTATACAAGCAGTCATACATCTGTAAGTAATGTACGGATCCAATACAATCTGTCAAAATCAAAATTACATGATAAATGTAATATATCACATAGAGAAACAGCTTTGCAATAGATCACAATATTGGCAGTTAGTTCCTTTGAGTTCTTGAAACATGTCATTTCATTCTCTCATAGATCTTCAGGCTGTGTATGGCAGATTCTATGTCATCTTGGTAAATTTGCATTTGTAGATATCATGACATTTTCCTTACAGCATTTACTTTCTCATTTAAATTTTTCATTTAGTTTTTTTCAAATACTTATCTTTATTCTTAAAATTATCTGTATGTATGTTTCAGTGGGTGGGGCAGGGTCTGCATGTGCACAAGTTCAGAGCCTTAAAAATCTGAAAGAGACTGTCACAGTCCCAAGAACTAGAGCATTAGGTCATGCTGAGCCCTCTCTTGTGGACGCTGGGCACCAAATTCAGGTCTCCTGGAAGAGTAGTTTGTACTCTTAACTGCTGAGCCATCTCTGTACTTTTAACACATTAACTACAATATTCAGTGGAGTGATTATTCTCTAGTAATACCTGTTGAGAATTCTAAATTCCTATTTTTTTGGATATTCATTGATTTCTCTAGATTTGAAGAATTTCTGCATTAATCTAATTAAATAAATTCTATGAGTTTTGTTGTATTTTGGCTCTATCTCATAGATGTGCTTTCCAAAACTTTCCCAGATTTCTTGAATGGTATGCTTTCACACACTTGGCTTGTTTTTCTGATATTTGAGTGCAGCACTTTCTAGATCTAATTTATCATCTCTGATGTTATTTCTAGTGCTTCATCGAATCTTATAGTGATGCTTTCTTTTCAGCTTTTGTTATGATTTCTTGGAGGAGTTGAGTTTTTCTGTTACTCATTATTTTGTCTGATCCTCTGATGCAATGTGCACAACTGTAGGTTTGGATGCCTCTCTTGGTTTTACTTTCATATCTTATTGAATAACCTATACTTGAGGACCCAGTCTCCAATACCATTGACTGAATACAAAACTAGCTTTTAAAATAGAAACAACAACGTGTGTAAGATTCAGAAATATACTTTTTAGATCACTTAAAGCCTATTCATATATTACCAGTGACTATAGACCAGAAAATGAGAAAACTATTATAGAATGTACTGTGAAGTTAAAAATTAGTCAAGGATGTAAAATGGCAAATAAATGAAATAAGGAAAAAATGAGACACAGGATAATAAAAGAGAAGGTTAAATAAATGGAAGGAAGGCTTTAGTAATATGCATCTCCAGTCTTTTGCAGGAATATCACTGGATACAGAATTCAAGTTAACCTTTCAGTTTAATAATGTCCTTCATTTATTTTATTGCCATTCAATTAATTTATTGCCTAAAAGTGTCAGTTAATTAATTGTTTACATATTAATTTCATAATGAGCTGTCAACTTCATGACTTTCTTTAAAATAAATTTTACTGTATATATTTGAGATTTATATCTTGATATCATGGGACATATGCATATAGTAAAATCATTGATATATGTAATATACTTTATATTTAATATACATTAAAATATTAATATATCTTATTAATATGTAAATTTAATATAGTAAAGCAAATCAACACATTTTTTTCATCTCTCATAGCTTTGTTTTTGTTTGTTTTGGTAACAGAGAAAGACAAAATGTTATAATATTTTTTATTGTTGATTGATTTTATTTTATTTATTTTTTATTAGATGTTTTCTTTATATACATTTCAAATGCTATCCTGAAAGTTCCCTATACCCTTCCTCCGCCCTGCTCCCCTACCCACCCACTCCCACTTCTTGGCCCTGGCATTCTCCTGTACTGGCGCTTATAAAGTTTGCAATACCAAGGGGCCTTTCTTCCCAGTGATGGCTGACTAGGCCATCTTCAGCAGCTAGAGGCACGAGTTCAGGGAGTAGTGGTTAGTTCATATTGTTGTTCCACCTATAGGGTTGCAGACCCCTTCAGCTCCTTGGGTGCTTTCTCTATCTTCTCCATTGGAGGCCCTGTGTTCCATCTTATAGATGACTGTGAGCATCCACTTCTGTATTTGCCAGGCAATGGCATAGCCTCATATGAGATGTTCTAATATTTTAAAATCCTTCATTTTGACATAATTTTATTAACCTTCTAGACTTGTTTATTCTATATGTATGCTGTTTTAGTTATATGCTATATATATAATCTCATACACACACACACACACACACACACACACACACACACACACACACTCACACACCTTGCATCAGAGATTAGAATGGCTTATAGGCTAAAAGTATCTAGTCCAAAAATGGCTGTCTCCTGATGAAAAGTTATAAAATTCAATAGTTGTTCGGTCCACAGGCTAGATGTCTCAGATAGTTTATAGCATTGTTTTTTCATTCCTCAGGTACCATCTACTTTGTTTTTTGAGGATGTCTCTATATCTCTGATGATCTGGTTTGCTGGAGAATCCCAGGGAAACAATTGTGTCCACTTCCATGGTTCAGGGATGACAAAATGTACCACAACATCTGGCTTATTGAACATTGTTCTGAGATGTCAAAATTGAATCCTTATGCTTACAAAATACTTTATTGTTTGTGGCATCACTCAACCCTTTAATATTCCTCTGGGATCCTACCCCAGAACTGTGGACTGTGAGCCTGAGGGTTAGTACCAATACATGCCAGATAAAGTCACCTTAGAGGCAAGACCTTTCCAGAATTTGTCTCTGAAAAGTTTTCCCTCAAAAGGAGCAGTCATTCCTTAGTGGAACTTCTCAAGGACAGGTGACTCAAGGGAATGAAGATGCAAGGATGTTGAACTAGCAAATGGGCCACTGCCAAGGGCATTGCATGACTAGAATGTGTTAACTTCCACTGATTTCTAGTTCACTGTCTATTCTGGGAACTCTTGAAGCAGGTCACATTACAAATATTCTTTTTTTTTTCCACTTTGAATCTACTGCAGGAAATGGACTTTTTCAGAAAATTTTCTTAAGTGGATACTAGAGGATGAGACAATTGTTATTAAGAAAAAAAGATAAATCTTGACATTTAATGGAAAAACTGTATTTTTAACTGTTTTCTTTAAAATTATTTGGATGTAGTAACCTCTACAGTGGTATATGAGGGACTTTTTATTTTTGTATAATTAACTGAAGAAATTGATAATGATCTTCGTTTTTACTTTTGATTATAGATCTGAATAGTGCTTTCATTCTATAAAATAAATAGAAAAGGATCTCTTGAGACAGCATTTTGATAATTTCCAATTAAAAATGTATGGCTTCCAAACCACTGTATGTTAAATTATTTTAGCATCAACATGAGTGTTGACCAGTCAAGGAAGGAAGGTGTTCATTGTCTGGCTTACATCTTGTTGGGTGTCATGTCAGCTTTGGTGACACATGCTTCCATCTTGTCTAATCAGAGGACTGAATATATAGTTGAGATCTGGGAACAGCTCAAAGGTGGATTTATTTAGGAATTTTCTAAGTGCTGAAGCTCCCACCTTTTGCTTTTAATAGTTCATAGACCATTCTATGCCCAAGTTAGTTCTCATTGTGGAGATTCATGGACCACTGATGTTGGAGGGAGTTTCCCTTCTATGGGTCACTTACCAGTCAATGGGTTTCTATAGTCTTGTTTTGCTCCGTAAAAAAATTAGTTTAATTCTATAAATTATCCCCCAGCCCCAAAGACAATATATTCTCCTTGCTTAATTTACCCAAGTTCTATTAACCCTTCTACAAAGTCAAGATGACCACAGACTAGACTACAGCTAGAACCTGATGCTCTTTCTGAAACTAGTAGGACCTGAGTTTGAATTTTTGCTCAGATGAGGGTCAAAATTTTTCTAACAGATGTGGAGTAGAGGGATTTACAGTAATCCAAATATTTTCTGTTTGAAGGCATTGCCACCAAAGCAGGAGCCATAGAGTTAACAAAAGTTTACTGAAGAAAGATGTAGCAAAGATGCAGTCATGTTTCTCTTTGTGCATACATGCTCAGTCACTTTCTTAAACATGTCCTCAGATAAATACAGGGTTTATTTACTTATGAAATTTATTTACTGTATATGTATAAATGTTTTGCTCACACGTGTTTGTGTACCATATGCGTGTCTGATGTCTGTGGAGGTCAGAAGAGAGAGTTAGGTACCCTGGAACTGGAGTTATGAGTGGTTGCGCATCATCATGTAGGTTCTAGAAACCAAACTCAGGCCCTCTGAAAGAAGAGCAGCTATTCTATTTCACTAAGCTATCTCTACAGCCACTTTATTCTATTCTTTGAATTTTTAAATTTAATTAAAAAATAATGACATCAGTTTCACCTCTCCTCCTCCAACCACATGTCTCTGCCCCATACTCTTTTAATTTCAGGGTTTCTTACTTTTTAAATTCTCTCTCTCTCTCTCTCTCTCTCTCTCTCTCTCTCTCTCTCTCTCTCTCTCTCTCTCTCTCTGTTTAATAAGTATATGAATACAATCTGCTAAGATTTTTACTATCATACATAAGTATATGTTTCTAAGTCTGACCCCTTAGGATTAAATAACAATTTGGGGCTCATCTCTGGCTCATCTCTCTGTGTTTAAATGCCTGTTGTTCTTCACCTAAAGTTGGGGCCTCATGTGTTTTTATTTATCTACCTTGATGTGTAAACTTGTGTTATTTTTAATAGGGAAACAGTGTTTGTACTCTGTGACACCTCTATTTTATTTAACGTTATATGCCCCAGTACAGGGGAATGCCAGGGCCAAAAAATGGGAATGGGTGGGTAGGGGAGTGGGGGGGGGCACTTTTGGGATAGCACTGGAAATGTAATTGAAGAAAATACGTAATAAAAAAAAGAAAAAAAAAAGAAATAACTTTCTAGCCCATGAAGACCCAGTTGACTCTTTTCTTTTTTCCTTTTTCGTTATCACCTTCCACATAGTCACAGAGGATAATTCTTTGACCTCTGTCTTCTGAAATCAAGGAGGAAGATTGTATATTCTCTCTTTTCCAGTGTGAACCTGGGAAGTCTTCTGGAACAATAGAAGCGAGCCAGAGCTCTGAACCTGACAGGGGCTTTAGCAGGAATCATGCTGAGGTTTAGACTTAGATCTGTGTGTTCCCTTCTCTTGAGGTACTTGCACTTTGAATTAGAACATCTTTGGCAGTGTCAATATAAGATTTTGTATCCATAGTCTGATAAAATTGCTGTAACACTTTACTGACTTTTCTACGACATTCCTTGTGCTTCTGTCTCCTCAACCTTTCCTCTTTTGCCCAAAATTGGCACACTTAGCCCAGGAAAAAGCTAGTATTCTGTATATCTCAGTAAGTGTCACTGTTTCAAAATGTCATCATGAATCTTAGCTATGATTTTGTTTTTAAACTTTTTTCAAACAAATCTGTATGTGTGTGTGTGTGTGTGTGTGTGTGTGTGTGTGTGTGTGAGAGAGAGAGAGAGAGAGAGAGAGAGAGAGAGAGAGAGAGAGAGAGAGAGAATGGGATTTTAGTTGTCAGGGAGGCGATCCACTCTGTTAGAGTTTTTACCTGTATGTTATTTTAGACATTGGTGCATTATACATAAGGCTCAAAGCTTTAAGCATTTTCATGCTTTTTCGAATGCAGAGATGCCTCTCCCCAATTCCACTGTTCCAGCTTGGCTCATTCCTATCACCTAAGCATCCTTGTCATCATATATTTTGCAACTACTATAGTGTATTAAAGAGCAGTGTATTCTCTGTCTTCATATTACAGTGGGTAAAGGATTCTTGATATAAATCAAATGGATCTTATTAGATCCAAGTCATGTTTCTGTTACAGGAATCTTCTAGTATAGAAAAGGCACTTCTACAAAATATGATAAATATACTAAATGGTCCACTATATGACATAGTTGTAGTGAGAGACTTGATTGCAGAAAAATAGACGAACTACATGCTCTTGGAGACAATAATTTCAATAACTGATTATCTAATGGTTCTAATCATAAAAGCATATATAAATGTATTCAGTGATTTACTATAAAGCTTTATAAAGTTTTCAATCATCCACTCACTCAATATTCATTTTGCATCCACTCTTTCCTATGCATGCAAAATCAGTGATAAATTTTGATTTTAGTAGAAAGGTAAATGAATAAGGAAACACATTATCTTAAAATCTTACAAATGTGTTGTAGGTACAATGATTTCAGAGATAAGCATGTTCTAGCAACTAGTCTGTGACTTTGCTGCTTTATATAACAGTTAAAAACTTTGAAAAGAGAGCTATCAATGCTCTGATCTTGAGTCCTACCTTGGGTATTTTAAAACCTGAGAAGTTTCTTGAATATCATAAGACAAATTATCACTAAAGAGAAAGAAAGAGGTTAATTTAATTTTGCTGAGATTTCAGATGTAGGAACTGGGGTCAAGATCTAAGGACTACAGATGGTCATGAGATAGGAGAAAATAGTAGAGTCTCCTCTAAAGCCTTGGGGGAAAGACACAGTGCTTGACTATTGATTTGCAGATTCTAGCTGAGTAAGGTACCTGGATTTTTGAAATCCAGAATTGTAAAACCATCCATTTTATAGTCTTAAGCTGGTCAATATGTAGTACCCTTTATAATATCAATATCAAATTAACAATACTACGACTAGGATAATTCAGATTAGTGAGATGGAGAGTGTTTGGTATCAGTAGGATGGCACTAGGAGTTGGAACATCCAAGGAAATGTCCAGGGGAGAAAGCTGGTGAAGTAGCCAGTAAACGATGGAGAAACCATCAGTCCTGTGAGCACCTCAAAGAATGAACCAATGGCTAATTGTGAAGCAAGATATGTGTGTTGGAGGACAGTAGTAGAAGACCTGTGCTACATAAATCAAGGCATTTGAGAAAGTAGACGGTGTGGGATGAGATAAGGCATTGTGGGTACTGAAAGAAGTTTTAGATTTTATTCATTCCTTATAGAGGGATTTTCAATGGAGAATCGTCTAACTTTATCTGAATTCTTAACCCCATGCTCAGAGAAATTGGTTTATTAGGCTTATGAAGGGTTGTGAGGATCTGCAGTTTAGTAACCATCCGTATTAGTTCCAGTGCAAGCAGCTCACTTTGGGATGAGCACTGCTAAGTGTCTGTAACACTTTTGAGACATTTACCTTGGGTTATATGTGTACGTATCCAAACCCCTCTTTTTTCTTCCTTGAAGGCACTATCCAAGAATGTCATCCTCAAAAGCACAAAACATTTTTGGATTTTACTCATGGTGCTGAGCCTAAGTCAAAACATAAGAAAAGCATTTCAGTACATATGTGTTTAATTAAATGGAACAATAATGGTGCAATGTAAATTCTAGGTCATCACTTTTCCATGCTAAATATATATGTGTATGTATTAGATCTGTATGTTTAATGGTGCTGTGGAATTTTATATGTTCATATCTTCTCACCATGTCTTTTAGTATGATATTTTCAGAATCAACAGAAAGAAAATCTCATTCTTTGAGAAACAAATGAATTCCTTGATTTTCTTGGGTGTAACAATTGGAGAACACATGAATAGAAAGGTTGGGCAAAGGAAAGTAAGTAACTCAAGTAATGCAAAAGTCTAAGCACAATTTAGGGAACTGCCCCAATTTTGGTCATCATGGAATCTGAAGATATCTTCAGAAGCCTGTATAAGGATAGAACTTAAGGCCCTGTGGACAGAGCCATCATACCTGGTTTGATGGCTTCCTCTTCCATGATAATTCCTCAGAACTGTCATGCTTATCCAATGCAAATGTCTTTGATCACTCATCAGTGAGAACCAGCAAGGAAGCATAGAAAGGAACCCTGTCATTTTTTACATTGCCTTACAATTATTTCTTTTATTTTTTGAAGTTATAATATAATTACATTATTTCCCCTTTCCTTTTCCACCTCCAAACCTCGCAAATATTACTCATTGCTCTCATTCAAATTCATTGTCTCTTATTTTCATTATTGTTATTTAACACACACACACACACACACACACACACACAGAGAGAGAGAGAGAGAGGCACACACATATATAAATTTATATATATATATATATATATATATATATATATATATATATATATATATACCCTACTAAGTCTATAGAATGTTGCTTACATGTATGTTTTGAAGGTTGGTCATTTGGAATTGTATAGCCAATTGGTGTGCTCCTCCATTGGGAAGACTAAATATCGCTCACCTTTATCTCTTAACTCATGGCATTTGCTACTATTTAAGGACAGGACTTTTCCTTTCAAATTGGGAGTCTTTCTTGCCTCATAGCTTCATGTGTCTGTGACAACTGATCACCTCTAGGAAAACTTCCCATTTTACTAGACTCCCTGTTCTAGGTTGTAGATTACCTCTGATCTCATATAGAACTCACCAGGTATGTGTGGGATTACTTACTGACTTTTTAACTAGTCTCGGTTTTCTTCGCTAGTGAGTTTTTATATTGTCCTTGTATTTTTTCAGACTCATTATTTTGAGTGACACCATTATATAAAAATATAGAAGAGTGTTCTTATGTAATTTTCTCGAGGATGTATCTAGCCATGAGATAACTGAATTAATTGGATATATTCGATGTTTCTGGACACTTTCTCTCTCTCTTTTTTTTCATTTTTTATTAGATATTTTCTTCATTTACATTTCAAATGCTATCCCAAAAGTCCCCTATTACCTTCCCCCGCCCTGCTCCTCAACCCACCCACTCCTGCATACTGGCCCTGGCATTCCCCAAGGGCCTCTCCTCCCATTGATGGCCAACTAGGCCATCCTCTGCTACATATGCAACGAGAAACACAGTTCTGTGGGGGTACTGGTTAGTTCATATTGCTGATCCTCCTATAGGGTTGCCGACCCCTTTAGCTCCTTGGTTACTTTCTCAAGCTTCTTCTTTAGGAGCCCTGTGTTTCATCCAATAGATGACTGTGAGCATCCACTTCTGTATTTGCCAAGCACTGGCATAGCCTCACAAGAGTTAGCTATATCAGGGTTCCTTCAGCAAAATCTTGCTGGCATATGCAATAGTGTCTGTGTTTGGTGGCTGATTATAGGATGGATCCTCAGGTATGGTCGTCTCTGGATAGTCCATCCTTTCGTCTTAGCTCCAAACTTTGTCTCTGTAACTCCTTTCATGGGTATTTTGTTCCTTATTCTAAGGAGGAATGAAGTATCCACCCATTGGTCTTCCCTCTTCTTGATTTTATTGTATTTTGCAAATTATATTTTGGGTGTTTTATGTTTCTGGGCTAATATCCACTTATCAGTGAGTGCATATCTAATGACTTCTTTTGTGATTGGGTTACCTCACTAAGGATGATATCCTCCAGATACATCCATTTGTCCAAGAATTTCATAAATCCATTGTTTTTAATAGCTGAGTAGTACTCCATTGTGTAAATGTACAATATTTTCTGTATCCATTCTTTTATTGAGGGACATCAGGGTTCTTTCCAGCTTTGGGCTATTATAAATAAGACTGCTATGAACATAGTGGAGCATGTGTCCTTATTACAAATTGGAACATCTTCTGGGTTTATGCCCAGGAAAGGAATTGCTAGATCTTCTGGTAGTACTATTTCCAATTTCCTGAGGAACCGCCAGAATGATTTCCAGAGTGGTTGTACCAGCTTGCAAACCTACCAACAATGGAAGAGTGTTCCTCTTTCTCCACTTTCTCTTTTTAATTAAACTAACCTTAATCTGTTGGGATGCATTCCTTTTATGGTGGCAGCTATATGATTAGACGATTTACTTATAGTCAAAATCTCCATTTTTAGCCTATCTGAAAACGTATTAATCAACCAGTATTCCCTGCCACTCAGTTCACACATCCACTTTCAATGCACCTTAGTGTGCATCACACCATAAAAGAGACTGTACTTTCCCAGTTAACTCTGCTACTATAAAGTACAACTTTGGGTAAGCTCTAGGCTCACATTCATGAAAAGAGCCTGCATTTTTGCATGGTGACAGGCAGGGGGACAGCAGAAAAGAAAGACAAACACCCTGAAATGCTTTTAACAGTATTGTGAGATGGTTTCTCCTCCTTTATAGTTTTACTGATATCCCAGAGTGGAATTCATATGTTGTATTCCTTTCTTTTTTATTGCGCTGCAAATTTCTGGCTATGCCTACTGTACATCACATGCAATCCTTTCAAAGATGCCAATTTGTAATAGTATCCTTGTCAGTTTGTTCAGTTTCAGCATACAAAGTGCATGTTTTTCTCAGTCTGCAGATAACAAACTCTGATTCATATCTAAAGAATAATTGTCTCATCAAAATATGTATACCATACCAATTAGAACTAAACCACTATTTGAGCTAAAGGGTTTATTCTGCCATTGGCTGTGTTCTTTTGGAAATTATAGGGCTCACACTTTGATGACTGCATGTGATGGTTTTATCTGTTTTGTCAGATTAACATCGGTTGTATGTTATCATTCTCCTGTCCTTGTAACTCAATAAAACAGCCTTTCCCCTTGGGAATGAGAACCTAATTAAACACATACCTCCTGCTCAGATTACCACCTTGAGTTCGAGACAGAATCATGTCACTTAATGTGCGAGTAGGAAGGTCACTGAACCTCAAATTGGCCATCTTTCATCTTTGAAAAGGAAAAAAATACCTAAGTTGCCTTCTAGCTATGAAATTATGAAACTCTCTAATTGCTTAAAAAATGAATCATTTAATCTTTCAGTAAGCAATTAATATCAGGAAAGCCTCTAGACAAAATAGTTTATTTTAACAAGATAAATTCTTGTTTTAATTTGATTGTTTTTACAAATAACATATAAAGCAATAGACTTCTTTATGAAATATTCATGCTACTGGGGGGGGGATTGCTTCTTCCTTATGCCCCATTTCCCTGCTTTCTATCACTGCCCTGCTTGCAACCTTCTGACCTGAGTAGTTCCCCCCCCCCACTTTTCCTGTCACATCCATTTAAAAAAAAAAGGTTTTGCTGTTTGTTGTTGTCCTTGTTATAACCTTATTTTTCCCTCTCCTTTATACCACCACTTTGTTCTCTCTTTCAAATTCAGTTTGTTGTTTTTTTAAAAATCTCAATCATTTAATTTTACCAGTATAGACTTGGAAGCCAGATGCTGAGAAGGAAGCCTGCTAGCTCAGAGGGCCAGAGGAAGTACCTAGCTGGCCTTCTTTCTCAGCTGACATCCATCATTGGGGAGAGAGACCCCTTGGTCTTGCAAACTTTATATGCCTCAGTACAGGGAAACACCAGGGCCAAGAAGTGGGAGTGGGTGGGTAGAGTAGTGTGTGTGTATGGGGGGGAGGGTATGGGGGACTTTTGGGATAGCCTTTGAAATGTAAATGAAGAAAATACCTAATTAAAAAATGGAAATGGAAAAAAAAGAGAAAGTTCTTCTTTATGCTGTCTCAAAACCCCTTCAAACTGAATGTCCATCCCTTCTATTCCCTGTGTGTCTTTTTGACCATTCCCTTGACTTGCTTTTACTCTCTGTGATTTTCTTTACCCCCTATGCTCATTCAATGACAACTGGTTGCTTGCTCACCTCTTGACTTTATTTAATCCTGTCTACAATAAACAGAAAGCTATTTGATTAATGGTGTGTGCTAGGGCTGAGCCAATTAGAAGCAGGGTTTTCCAGTAAAACAAAAAACAAAATCAAAAACAAAAACAGAAACATAATTTCAAGGTTCACAGTATGATCACATATCCTGCATCACATCACCCCTTTTGCCTAAATAAAAGGAAACACTTTAGCTCTAACACAGTAAAACTATTTAGAACAACAAAGATATTTCTGCCAAGTTTTCCACACTGTCCAGCATGGTTTTATTTTGTAGTTTTAGGATTAAATATTTTGAGTTCAAAGTTCTGTAAAATATTCATGTTAGTCTCATATGAACTCAGCAATTTGAATGTCCTGAGCAGTGCGTAGTCTGAAGCTGATCTTTGGGTTGTCAACATAGTGGCAATCTTGGCTAAGTAGAACACAGCTGTCAACCCAAACATGTCTACTGTTTGCATAGAATCTGGTGGAAGAAGAGACATGGGACAGTTTTTCCCAGTAGTTAGAGTTACCAGAATCCAGGTGGCTTTGTCACCAAAGGACGCCCTGTCCTCCAAACCTTCTTGGAGACCTCCAAGCTTCTTGTTAGGAATGATAGAAATGTCAAAAAATTTAAATGGTCTATTCAGCAGATCTCAGAAAGGTTTGAGGGCCACAATCTATTAAGTACATTCAAGGTAGAAAATTATTGTTCCTATTTACCTGCTTTAGCCTCAAAGCTGAAAGCATGTACACGAAGCTAGATGGAGCTTATCTGTAGAATAACCATTCTGTATGATTATTAGTATCATGACAAAACATATACACAATAATCATAGATTTTGAGATATTTGTACCTTAAAAAGTTTTAAAGAATCAAATGAAAATCAAAGATTATATGATTAATAGCAATAGAATACTTTCTCTGCCCCCCCCCCATCTCATAGTAGGTGGCTCTTCTGATATGAGACAGAGTTTTATATTTTCATTTTACAAGCATGCATAGGTGTAGGAGCCATGCTTCAATCCAAAAGTGAGTTTTACTTTTTAATTGAATTGGGACCACATAAAGATCATTTGCCATTTATGTCTGTAGAGAGCCACTGAGACAAGCAGGACGTGGGTGATATCACTTGGCCAATTTACTTTTTCTCTTGGGACATTATCTTTTGATAATCTGTCCTTCTCTTCAGATGTTTCCCATGTCTGCATGGGAAATACATCTCTGCATTTCTTAGTTGGATGCTTTTATTTTCCTGGAAAGATAAAAATAAAATTCTGCCCCAGCCCTAACTCTGAGGAGTTCCTTTTTTGGTCAATTATAACTTTTGTAGGACAAAATATTTCTGTTAATAGTAAAATAATTATCTTTCAATTGGAATAAAAAATTGAAAATTTGAAAATAAAGTATATATTAGTATGTGTGGATGAGTATACCTGTACCCCCTCATCTCTTTATATATAAATTCAATTTATTTTTCGATCACAAAAGGTGCTTACTTTGTGCCTACCTTTTAGAAGTAGCTTTTAAGCTTAAATTATAGTAATTCCAATGTGCCAGTCTCTGTCTCCCAAGGATTGGGATTAAAGGTGTGTGCCACCTATGTGGTGGTATTAAAAGTTTCGAACCATTGCATGGGTATGGATTCCTTATAATAGTTATTTTAGTAGGGTTATCCTGACTTAATTTGGTTCTCCATTTCCCCTTCTTTTTAGTGTTATGGATAGTCTTTCAAGTTTTTTGAACGTGTCATCTATCATTCTTGTTGACTTATTCTGAATTTGTTCCCTGGCAAATTTTATTATTCTAGTATTAATTAAACATGATGCCAATATGTCCATACCTTCATTATTTTCAAACATTTTTTATGTCTTACCTGTATGAGCTACCTGAAATTTGCTGTCTTTTCTAAGTTTTTCTAGGTTTTGCCATTTTGATTCATGCCCCACTACTAGATATCTTTGTCGTTTATTTACCAGTTAGGGGTTTTCTATTCTGATGCCAATATAGCTATATCATTGCATATGCTCCATGAATGGGAGAAGATAGAGATTTTCATTTGCTTTCTTAGTTGATTGTCTTATATCCAACAGAGCTGTGCTGAGTCTGTGGTTCCTTCCTCAGTATTGGTCATTTCACCTCCTGGCCTATAAGTTGCTTCTTTCCATTAATTTTGATTCCATCCGTGGTTGATGAACTATCAGTAAACCACGCATTAGTCAAACGTTGTGACTGTTCCATTGATCCCCACAATTCAATAGGTGGCTCTTTTGGTGAGAGGTGAGCAATTTAGGGATGGGGATTATAGGCAACTGAGCTATGTTCTCAGTGTGGGAAGCCACAGACCCTTTGCTATCATATCAGATAGGTACCAGGTCCACTGTAACACCTTTCCTTCTATGGTTAAGCCTGCAAAGGACTCTGCCTTTGAACAGATCCAATCCACCATTGTAAGAAGCACCCTGTGACCATAGGGAACTTGGCAATGACTGAGTATAAGGTTCTTCATGTCTCCTAAAATCTTCAGATTTGTTTCTCATAGACAGAATACTTATTCTCCCTATACGGAAAGCTTTTGCAATTGAAGCCAATAAGCAAATATCAGTGGACTTCTTTTTGCTTCATAAAGAGTCCCCAGTTGCTAATTCACAAATAAATGTGAGATCCATAATTAGAGTATCATCTGGTTCAGTATTGGTCAGGCTTGTATGCATGGAGATGAGCTTAATGGCAGTCACAAAAGCAGCTCTCTGTTCTTGTCCCCATCGTAAATTAACTGCCTTTCTAGTAAGCCTAGAGAGGGTTTTTACAATACTTTGTAAATATGGCATGTGATTTCTCTCCTAATTAAATGTATTAATTAGGAGCTGGATCTGAGTTTTGTCTCTGGGTGGTGGGATTAAAGATTTGTGCCATCATCACCTTGGTCACTGTAACTCTAGACTTTAGAAAACAACTAATTTATAGAGATCCACTGGGATTAAAGACATGGGCTACAGCTGCCCTGCTCAAATATTTAATCTTAGCTCCAAATCATTTCCACTCTTAGGGATTTAGAAAACAAATTTGAACTGCAGTAACCCTTAGAATTTACTTAAGACAATTAAATGTCTTAATTGTGTTTTTAATAACAAACAACCAAATTATCCCCCCTCTTTAGAAGAAAATTAAATAGCTATAGTCCAAGATGACTTTCACCATGTGACAATCTACAGTGTAACATTCTAACATGGAATTAAGATATGTGGTTTAAGAAAAAAAATTATTTTTTTTCATTTCATGCCAAAAAAGCAAGTATCCCTTTGGTAAGTTATCATTTGAAAATATTATTTATTTTATTTTTATTCTTTCCATGCCTGATCAGATGAAAGGTATCTGTTAGATTTTATAGGTTAGTTTCTTGTGGAAATCCTCAAACAGCACAAGCTATTACCAAGATAATACGTTGCCAACCACAAACTGATAGCCAACCCAATTGTTAAAGACAATACCTGTACAACTCATTGAACATGGAGAGGTTGTATTAGTGCCTAAATTGGACCTTCACTCTCATCTTCTAGTGTCTTTGGTACAGGTATTGACTCTGCAGGCTACCAGGGGAGGAATATAAACCCCAGTCCAGCCACAAAATCTTTTGATCTATAATACCATTTTGCCTAAAAAAGCACACTAGGGCAATAGTGGCATAAAACCTGAAGGGGTAACCAACCAAAGTCTGATAGAAGCTCTGCCAGACAGGGACTGGATGACCAAGAACCAGAGACTGGATACTCAGAGACACAGGTTAAAACAAACTTCTCCTATAAAATGAAACAATGCTAAAATGATTCCTGATGATATTCTGCTGTACTTATAGATCAGTCCCTTGTTCAGCCATCATCAGAGAAGCCTCCTCTTGCAGTAGAGGAGAACAAACACAATGAGCCACAGCCAGACATTTCATAGAAAAAGAGAGCTTGGAACTCACAGGTCTAAATGGCATGCCTCCATCAAGTCTCTCCCCTCAGAGCTCAGGCAAGCCTGATGAAGAGGATGCAGAAAAAGTGTAAGAGTCAGGTGGGATGAGAACAAGACCATCTAAAACAACTGAGTAAGACTCATACAAACTCACAGAGACGGAAGTAGCCAGCACAGGGCTGATCCAGGTCAGCACCAGATGCCCTGCAGATGTATTTAACAAAAACATAGTGATTTTTGTGATTACTGAGGGTGTGAACAAGTGGGTCTCTGTTTTTTGTGCCTGCTTTTACACTGTTTTCCTTCTCTGCCTGTTTGCTTTGTCCACTTTCTATGTGATAACTTTTGCTTTCTCTTTTTAATTTTTATTTTGTTAAGTTTTGTTATTATATATTCAACCCTCTCTCTCTCCCTTCCTCTCTCTCTCCCTCTCCCCCCCTCTCTCTCGTTGTTTATTTGGTGTTAATTTTACAAACATTATGTGTATTAGGGGTAACTGGATCTGGAGAGTATTACATCTTCTCCAGGCCACAGGGTGAGAACCACCAATAGTGTGACCTTTTCTTTTCTAATGAGAGGCAGAAAGAGTGAATCTGAGTAGGAACAAAGGTAGGGAGGAACTAAGATCAATAGAAAAGGAGGAAAATGTAATCAGGGTATATCATATAAGAAAAGGTTCCAAAAGAGAAACATTAAAATACAAACCTGTCTCAGCCTTCCCTTCTCGTGGGAAACTCAATGCTGCTCTGAGCCAGGGAGACTAATTGTGCTAAGTGCACATGACAAGAATCCTACCAGGTTTAACATATAGTTTTTCACATGTATCTGAATACAGGAGTCTCTTAAGTCTTTTCTGGATTACTCACAAAGGGAATCGTCCTTTTACTATTTTTATTATATTATTTTACATCTTGTAGGGGAAATCGAGGTATAGATATTTTATGCTGACATCAGTCTGGCACACCCATAAAATCTCCAGTTGTATGGGTTATTAAGGACTACGTACAATTTACTTCTGCATCTCCTAGTTCCCTCATAGTCAATCAACATCAAATATTTGATGGTTGTATATAAATAACATTCAAACTAGAGATAACATGGATACACAGAGAACCAATTGTTTTCTTAGGCAACAGGAGGCTCTGCTTGAATAACTTCAGAGAGACACTGGCATCCTTCTGCTATCTTTCCAAGTTCATTCATGAAATAAACAAAACAGAACTCATGTTGAAGTCTCCAGGCTGCTATAACAGGAGAGACTCAAGTGGGGTTTATAGTTTACACACTCACATCACTGACGTCCTTTTCAGTTACAAAGCCACAGTATTGTTTTGCCAGGGATGCATAGCTATCCAGTTCTTCCCTCCCTTCTTGTTATGCTCAAAAATGCTGCACTCTGTGAATTTAAGAGTTGATCAGAAATCTCACTGCTAATTAGAAGAGTAACAGATCTGCAAATGAACATGACCTTGAGTGTTGCTCTTTCTGATGTAGCAAGGCATGTCTCAAGTCTGGAATAATTAGGAAGTGTGAGAAAGGCCTCAGAATATTTGAGTACAAAACGTACTTCAAAGGTAAATTTAGTATTCAGAGATCATTATTTCAGATCCCCAGCTGTGAGAGAACAAGGCTGCCTGCAACTCCAGTGTTAACAGATGTCTGATAAATACTTACTACTAATAATTGAAATAGTAACCACAGTGCTGAAATTACCCTATAAGTACAACCACGTGTGAATTTTTCTATGCTCATTTATTGTCTTGCATCTTAATGGGTCTGTGTAATACTTACAATGGATGGGCTGAATGAAGAAATTGAGAACCAAAACACAAACAAACAAACAAACAAAAAAACCCAACCTCCTTAAAATAGAGTACCTGGTGGGAGATTAGTTTTTGTCACTAAAAATCAGTATCTATACTATGTATCTAGTTAAGGATTGGGGGAAAATATGCGTTTGAAAGCAAACAAATATACTTTAAGTATGTTCTTTTTTATTTACAGGGAAAGGAGTTGACATAAGATAGTGACAGAGTGTCATTCCCAGGAGCAGCTCTCCCTAACTCTTCCTCACTCTGCAGCATGATTTCAGGTAAAGTGGCTCTCATCTGTGTTTGATTCAGCTAAAATGTTTACTGACCTTCTTGCTCAAAATCCTTAGTCAACTCATCTGCCCTACACACATTTAGAAACTGGTATTGTCTCTTTATATTATTAGTAAAGTAAATGGATGGTTTGGTTCTATGAAAAATTTAAAACATGAATAAGAATAGCATAAAATATAACATCTGTCCAGGATCTTTGCCCCTTCTTAGAATTGGGAACAAAACACCCATGGAAGGAGTTACAGAGACAAAGTTTGGAGCTGAGACGAAAGGATGGACCATCTAGAGACTGCCATACCTGGGGTTCCATCCCATAATCAGCTGACATCATTGCATACACCAACAAGATTTTGCTGAAAGGACCCTAATATAGCTGTCTCTTGCGAGGCTATCCTGGGGCCTGGCAAACACAGAAGTGGATGCTCACAGTCAGCTATTGGATGCAACACAGGACCCCCAATGGAGGAGCTAGAGAAAATACCCAAGGAGCTAAAGGGGTCTGCAACCCTATAGGTGGAACAACAATATGAACTAACCAGTAACCCCAGAGCTAGCTGCATATGTATCAAAAGATGGCCTAGTCAGCCATCATTGGGCAGAGAGGCCCCTTGGTCTTGAAAACTTTATATGCCTCCGTACAGGGGAATGCCAGGGCCAAGAAGTGGGAGTGGGTGGGTAGGGGAGTGGGGATGGAGGGTCACGGGGACTTTGGGGATAGCATTTGAAATGTAAATGAAGAAAATACCTAATTAAAAAATAAATTAAAACAAAAGCAAACAAAACAAAAACAAAAATAGAATAGCATAAAATGTTCATTCTATAACAAGAATTTAAAAAACTTTCATTGTGTATGCTCGTTGTACATGGTTGCATGATATGAAAGTCTACTTTTTGACAAGTATGCACTTGAGACTTCAAAACCATCTCAGACTGTATCTGGAGATGTAGCTCAGTGGTTAAGTGCTTGTGCTACTGTTGCAGAGGGCTCAGGTTTGATGCTGAGCATCCTCATTGGGTTACGAACAACTTCCTCTAAACTCAGCTCTAGGGCATCCAGTGCTGCAGTGCACACACCCCACATGTACACGCGATTTAAAATAACTTCAATCTTTAAACCGCAACAAATAATGAGATGATAAAATGACTGAGAGGATGAAGACGGCTGCTGCCAAGCCAGAGGATCTGAGTTTGATCTTAGAAACTTGTGTGATAGAAGCAGACATCGGATCCCTGCAATCTGTTCTCTTATATCTGCATGCACACAAGTGCACAATAAGCCAAGTGTTAAAAAGATTAAAATGATAGCACGAGAGTCTGATAATTTTGATAAATGTGTTTATTTTGGATAATTGTTTCCTCAAGATTACCTCTACAAAACATTTACATTTTAATAGATATCACAAGAAGCAATACACTACAAGAGAACTGACCTATGAATAAATGATACAACTTGTACAAGGTCAGAAAACCTGTACCTTGTAGAGGAAGAACTGTTCTCATCTGTACTGTAACACCCAGCCTCCATTGCTTGAGCTATACTGTAAAGTTGGAGAAGATAGTTAAGTAAAACACTTGCCCTTTCACCCACTAAAACAATAGTGACACAAAAATTATTTCTATTTCCATGAGGTTTTGAGTTGCATCAATGACCTTGAATGAGAAGTGCCAGCCCCCAGATGCAAGGCGAATGCCATCTTGGGAAAAGAGGTTCCATTAACCCTAGTGATTCAACCTGTGTTCGTATTTTAGAAGTAAAATCACTATAAATCAACACATTCCTCACAAGGTCACCCAGCATGACAGTGACCACCACACCACACCCTAGGACATTTAATTAAGCAGAATACTTTATTAGTAAGAGCTGTTCTGGGACCAGTTCTCTGCAAGGGTGAAGTCAATGTAGCTAGTGTAAAGTGACAACTGGGGATTGCTAGGCTTCTTAAAAAGGAAGAGAGAGCGAATGCATGAAAATTATCTTGATATTACTGTATTTCTTGTTATTTTAAAGGTCTCAACATATATAATCAATGTCAGCATAAATATTTGAATAATCCTAATTGCTCCTCTTCAATTTTAATTATAAATAACCCAAGACTCAATAGATTGCCATCTTCCCATGCCAGTTTTAGAGAGAGAAATATGTCTAAACTTTTTTCTATCCGTGGAAATAACCTATGGATCCTTTGTTCAAGTAAGAGCTCAAAAAGAAACTCTGAACTTTTTTTTCTGTAAATTAACCTGTGAGTATATTATTTATCATGACATTTAGGGACTTTTGAAGACCTTGAAAGAAAATCTGTAAATTCTGACATTAATACACAGAAAAATCAATTTGATGAATGCAGGCTTTGGATTCATTTTATTTTAGGGTGAAAAATATATGTGAGATATGCGTTTGAGAGTTTTATTAATCCTTTGATCCTTGGGTTGCGAAGGCTGACGCTCTTCCATTAGGCATTTCAGAAATTAGAGTGAGGGACAATCTGTCAGTAAGCCTCTGGCCATGGACCTTTCCCGCAGTGGCCCAGTGATCGATACAATATGACCTAGTGGAACGCTCCTGCCAGGGCTGTCCTCACACTGTGACTGGAAGGAATACAAATCTAGCATGTCAGTTTTGTATGATTGTTTTTCTTGTTTTGTCCTGAGATTTGATGTTCTTCTAGCATCTTGTAGTCTACCATGTCAGAACCTTATTTTGCTACTTTATGCATTTATTCTGTGTGATACTATATTATAGAGATCAAACAACTCAAATATCCTTATGATCACAAAGATTAGGAATGAAATAAGTTAAGTTTAGCCTGTTGGAGTCTAACCAAAAATAGAAGCAGTCTAATCTCTCAATTCCTACAGGTATAAAGCCCACTCCTCTCAAAATTAAGGAAACAGTGCAGGTTGTGAACCGAACCTTTTCTTAGTATTTGGAATATCGCTTTTTTATACTGTGAGATTAATCTAATGATGCTCATAGATGCAGCAATGACTTGGTAATGAGATATTGATTCTTAGAATTACAATGTGGCTAATGTCACATTTTCAGTCCATATTAATGCTCCATTAACCTAATTAATATAATAACAATGGCTACAAGTTTTAGAGTCAATAATTAATCATAATCAGTACTGTTCCCAAAGCAGTCCATAGTTATCATGTGATCCTTTAGAAGCCAGAGGGACTTTCCACGCAACTAAAGTAAACTCTTTTCTTGTTATGCCAGTGCTACAGCATGATTATGTATGCTGAAACGTTAAGATGGACTGTATTTCATTTGTATAAGGACATCACTTGCCTCTCTCTCTCCCTCCCTCCCTCCCTCCCTCCCTCCCTCTACCTCTCCCTCCCTCTCTCCTTCCCTCCTTCCTTTCCTCTTACCCTCTTTCCCTCCCTCCCTACTCCTCTCTTCTGTTTCACCTCCCCTCTCTGCCCTTTTCTATTATTTATTTATTTTATGTATACATACACTGTAGCTGTCTTCAGTCACACCAGAAGAGGGCATCAGATCCAGTACAGGTGGTTGCAGGCCACCGTGTTGTTGCTGGGGATTGAACTCAGGACCTTTGGAAGAGCAGTCAGTGCTCTTAATCGCTGAGCCATCTCTCCAGCTCCACACCCCCAATTTTTGGTGCCTTCAGTCTATAACACATCATTTTCTTTGTTCTAACTAGTTCACTTCTTTGAGAAATAGATGAGTTCTAAGTGATCCTCTAAGATCTTTTATATTTGTAAAACATCCTATTTTGAGAGAATGTCAGAAAGAAAGTGATTTCATATATTACTTTTTTTCTCTTAATAGTCACATGCCTGTAACTTCAGTTTTTGCCACTGTTTCCTTCCTCTTAATCAGACATTTTGTAAATTTATCACTTGGAGGACATTCTGATGTAGATGTAATTCTGGGGCCCAAAGGGAAGGCTGACTCTCAGGGAATACTCCATCTTTCCCACCAAAGGTATTCCTTTGGATCTCCTTGTATGAGGCAATGATGCCCAAGTCCATCCATTCGAGTGAAAACGTATAGTGATAATAGCCCACTCAGACCTGTAAGGGATGGTTCACAGCTGTCTCCATAAGTTGCCATCTTTCTTCCCACTGCCTAGGATCACTGTGTGTCCCCTCCTCCCCACCCCCTGCCGCCCTCGCCCTCTGTGATCATGTACCTAGATTCCTTTCTTTCACTGCCTTCAAAGGAAGCTTGTCTAAAAGCATAAGCTCTTATGCAAGCTCTCCGATTAAGTTCCTTCTCAAGCTTGCCAGTCTGTGGTTGGCCCAAATATTCTCTCTGTCCTTCCAAGCCACCATGACCCACTCTTTGAATGGGGATGCACGCCTTGTGGCCAGTTTTAGAAATCTCTTCTTCCCAACCCATTTCTTTTTTTCTCTGAGCATACTACAACTGAATTTTAAAATAAAATAAGCTTTCCATGCCAAAAAAATCTGCTCAAACCCCTTCTCTTTGCACTAAGAATCTAATAGAGTCTTTCATCATTGGATGATAGAGTCTGAACTCTATATAAGTCTCAATGTTCTTCCCCCAGCTTGCATATTTGTCTTTATCTCAAAGTCTCTTAGCCGAGGTGACACACTGTTCTAAGCATATCACAACACATCAGAGGGTGGAAAGAGGCTTCAAGCAGATCAACAATATTTTACATGTACACACACCTCAATAAACTAGTTGTGTTTATTAAGATTTTTTAGCATAGTTTAATCTAAGAGAATTCAAAAATAAATACTTTAAAAGGAAAGTTTCTAGATAGCAGGAATAGGCAACTCACTAGCTCAGTTCCATCAGTCATACAAGCTTTCTCACCACATTATCACCAAAATTAGAGATTATTTAGAGTCTTGCAGTATTTTTAAGTACTTAAGATGAATACATGGAAAATGTAATATTGACTTGTTCATACATCAAAGATTTTAATTTTTAAAAGTTTAGTGTGTGTGTGTGTGTGTGTGTGTGTTTGCGTACACACACACACACACACACACACACACACACACACACACACACATATGTGCACATGAACTCACAGGAATCTGTTTCCGTCTTCCATACTTTGGGTCTTGAGCTATAACTTGAATCATTAGACTTGATTGTAAGCACTCATATCCTCAATGCCATCTTGGTGATCTGTCTTCATAAATTTTAATGTCAGGTATGACAAAAATGCCAAGATAAGCAAGAGCTCCGTGGAAAAAGGAAGATAGTGTAGTGATGTCCATAAAGGTCTCTACACTGATTGATTCTAGTATTTTCCGTGCTTCATCAGATGGTATTCACATGTGGCTACACAGCATTTTGGTTTTACATTATTGTTATCAAAGAGCAGGGTTTTAAGTTTACGCTTAATTGATTCAAGATTAATAGCCACCAGTGACTAGTGACTATTTTACTTGGCAATACAGAGTCAGGGGTCAGTTCCTTGAGTGTGAATGTTAATTTTCATGGACTCTATATGAAAAGGCTGTTTAAGGCAGTGATCTTTTGACAGCATAACTAAGTGAGGTGAAGAAGTGACCCCTCCAGATGTGGGTTTGGGGAGAATGACCTGGGAAAAGAAGGTGGTATAGTCTCGAGGTGAACAACTGGAGTTGTATGGGAGGAATACAGTCCCTGTGCTGCATTTGAAACTCAGAGAAAAGGAGAATTCCATGTGAGTATAGCTTTTGAAGGCTGGCTTCAAGGTTGCCAAAGATTTAACACTGATATTCATGGTCCTTCCCAAATTGTCACTTGGCTGATTTTTGTGCTCTATTATGGCCTAAGTTAAAATCCAAAACATCAGTGCACATCTTCACTGAACTCAGAGCACAGAACTATCTGAAGACACGTGAACATTTATTAAGTTTACCATAACTTAAACTGTGAGATCGTGAGATTGTTCAGAAAAGCGAAAGGACATTACTAGCCTCGTTCAGTATCATCCCTCAGTTTGGAGGACAGCTACAGGTATGTGCTAGATATTTAATCAATCTTCATAACTGGAGAATGAAGTTCACCCTTACATTCTACTCCTTAAGAGAGAACTCTTCCAATTTCTAAGCTCAAATAAGGATTTTTTAATGGTGTATTTGCAAAGATATCCTGTAAACTTCTTACTATATTCATCTTAATTGTAATTTCTTTGTAGTGTCTGTCTTCTCATCAAAGCTGGAGTGGTTCCTTAAAGATCTGGGTGTCATAGTCCCCATTTTGTCCAGTGTGTACCTTAGCTATCCTAGTTTGCCTTGAATTCCCTAATTCCCGATGACAACTTGGAAATCCCTATACCTCGGGGAACTAGTCAATGATGGACAAGTTGGTTGTCTTAAGCATTTAAATCTATAAAACACTGAGTGGTATTTATTTAGCTAAACTAACAGCACAAGACTCTTATACCTATGGCTTGTACTATTGGCCCAGAAATTAAATGGTCCAGTTGGAGGCTGTTTCTGCAACAAGAGGGAGTTAGAAATGGCATTTTTCTTACAAGTTTGTTTGAGCACTAAGTAAGGGTTTTGTTGTTGTTATTCTCTAGGGATTTTTCAAGCAAGGATTATATACTAGCCAGTTTGCTTAGCTGAACCTGAGTGTCAATATCAGCATGGAATCATAGACTGATTTAATTACAGTCCCCAGTAAGACCAAAATGAGGGGCATTATTTGTTTGTTTGTTTGTTTGTTTGTTTGTTTGTTTTTAGAGAGAGGGTAGTTTCATTCCATCTCTGATGCTCCCACTTTACCTTATACACTGGTTCAACATTGTGGATCTCAATGTATCCCAGACTCTGGGACTTACCATCTATGGAACTCTTTAAAATTCATTCTTAGCACTCGTAGGATAAGAACAGTGACTCTAGCTATCATATGGGCTGTTGACAAAGATCAAATTAGATGGCATCTCTAAATCATTTGTCAAAGTACCTGCTTTCTGTTACTGTGGCAGTAGTATGTGGTTTGGTGATTTATTTATAAAGCTGAGTTAAATATCTATTTGTAACAGTTTCATTATACCATCTTTCATTTAGTAGTCTTTACTAAGCAGTAGATTCCTGTACTTTGATGCAAATCCCAGGAAAATGCAGAAGAAATCAAAGGCAACTTTCATCTTCTTGCTATTAAGACAGCACCAGGGTGGAAAGGGCACCTAAGAAAAGCTACTTGGTTAAAGAATGCTTGCTGTGCATCTGCTGGGTCACTGCTGATAAAAGCAAGATCCTAATCTAGTGGAAGATACATTCCAGTGGGGAGACTGGTAACACTCAATAGACTTAATAAAGATGTTCTTATAAGGGAACGGATTAAGAGACTAAGTGCAGTTTGAAATGTGGAGTTTGGTTATGCTAGAGAAGATGCCTTTTCAACTAATACTCCACTTAGAGAATCTCCTAAGCAATTTACAGAATTGAAGACTTATGTTTGAATATCAGATCTGTTCACTCTGTGCCTTGGAATAAGTAAAGGATTCAAAAAATATTCCAAGTACAGCATCACAGATGAAAAATAGCAAGGTAGATTTCTTAGTTCACTAATAATGTTATTGAACACATATTAGGTACTTATTCAGTGTTTCTGTTAGCATCGCATTTAGTGTTAGCTAATAGTGAAGGGTTTATACAAAGTATTCAGAACAAGGTGAACAAAGTGGCTCAGGTACCAACATTTCTCCTTCCTCTGTCACAGCTGGGGCAGAGGCCATTCACAGATCATAACAACCTTTCAGAGAACCTTAGAGCCCCTCTCAAACGTCTCCTTCAATCAGCTTTCTAGATGAAGCCTGTTTTCAGGACAGAGACTGTCTCTCACATCAAAAGCAGCATTACTGTCAAGCATGTCCTGCCATTCAGGAACGGGGCTAATTCTTTGTATCTTACGTTTCTCTCCATGGGTCACTTGCTATAGGATATTAGACAATGAGCTGTTGTTGGTCACTGCAGATTACTATTCACTGTGGCTATAAATACAGAGCACACCCATATAGAATGATCTGTACCACAAATAGAGGACATTAAAGAATAACCATGCAATTAATATCTGGTGATTTGAACACAGTTCAATGTCCATGTGGCCCAATTCATCTGACCTTGCAGTATTGTAATTTCTCTCTGATAATTCCAGACCTACAAGGCTTCTGCCTCTAAAAGGATGTTTACAGTATTGTTGCCTTGTGCGTGGAATTTTCTCCTCATCCATAAATTGCTTCTTTCATCCTCATTCTATTGAATAAAAAAGCAAACAGACCAACTCCTAAATGTACTTCCTAAGTGGCATGTTAAATTGCAGTGGTCCTGTTCTCTGTAAATAAGCATTTAAGATGGATAATGCAGGTTTTATTATTGATTCAGGAGCTTGAGCTTTTAAAAGCAATATGAAAAACTAAATGTATGAAAGCCAATTGCTTTGGAAAGAGAAAAAAGTTGCATCATCATTAAAAAAAAATCTTGATGGACGAGAGAGAGAGAGAGAGAGAGAGAGAGAGAGAGAGAGAAGCTTTTTCCAGGCTGAGATGAAGTATTCCATTTCAGGAAAAAAAAAGATTTACCATTGAAAAGCAAATTGTATTACATAAAGATCACATCTGTGAAGTGAACTAAGTCTCTATTGAAGCTCTTACCTTACCTCCTGTAAGCCAGACAATAGTGTTCTAACCATGAATGCAGGTGCCTCTGGCCTATATTCCCCTAGTCACACGTGGCCACTCTATGTGGGAACAAATCCAGAAATTATTCTTTGTGGAGGCTGCAGGCAGGGTAGGGAAAGAACACCAGAGAAAATATTGGGAGAGCCTGCATGATCCCAGCCGAATAGGCTTGTAAGGCAAAACCAGCAAAACCTAATTGCATCCTTGTGGGACTCATGGAGCAGTGCTCAAGATACGTGAACTAGAAATACAGTCCGCTAATAATGATACATACAAAATACACTCTCAACTTGAAAGAAAGGGAAGGAGAAATGGAGGGTTGCATACATAGAAGAGAGAACAAAGGGATCAGGAAAGGCTGGCAGTCTAGGGCAATACTGGATGTACTGGGAATTTGGAGTCTTCAAACCTGGTTTGGCTTCTCTCATCAGATTGATTTTTGTTTGTTTTTTTTTTGGTTTGGTTTTTTGTTTTGCTTTGTTTTTTTTGAGGAGGAGTGTTATTTCATTACAAGTCTCAGTTTTCCCTTTAGAACAGAGGAGTATAGATTTTACTATTATTTAAATTTGTCATTAAGTATGTGTCTGTTGGCCTATCATCTATGTATATATGTATGTATGTATGTATGTACATATGTATGTATCTGCCTATCTATCTGTCTCTATCTATCTATCTATCTATCTATCTATCTATCTATATCTATTTATCTCTCTATATGTCTATCATCTACCTGTCTGCCTGTCTATATATCTATATTTATATTTATTTGTATGTATAGACACATATACACACACAGACATACACACACACACATAAAACACACACACACATAAAACACACACACACACACACACACACACACACACACATGGGCCCTTGGGAAGAACAGTATTCCTGGTAAAAGGTTTCCCTAAATTTTTAAAAAACAAAAATAACCCCCAAAAAACAAAACAGCAAAACAAAACAGAAAACTTGTTACAGCAACCTTTCCCTTGCAGTCAAATTATCACTCACAGCACGCATTTGGAATACAGCTTTGTCAGGCTCTAAGGCTCTGCTATCTGATCATGGCCATTTTATTATCAGGGACTGAAAAAGGAGTTTAAATGTCACATGCATTCTCTACTTCAGGGTTTTCAACCACAGTATCATTTCACCCCCTCTAGGATTCTCATACTACTGCTGGGCTGGGGCTTTGTTTGCTTGTTTCTTTTTTTTTTTTGTTTGTTTGTTTTATGGTGTTTGGGATAAACTAAGGAATATAATTTGATGTAGATTGGGTCTATGTAGCTATGGTAAGGGACATGTATGTATTCAGTGATGTTTATTTGAATTTCTTAATCAACAGAAAGAACAAGGAAGCAATGATCATGCTAGTCTGTTGCAGTAGAAGTTAAGGAAGGGAACTATCTTTATTTTTTGTTGTCTTTTGTTTTTCGAGACAGGGTTTCTTTGTGTAGCCCTAGCTGTCCTGGAACTGGAACTCACTCTGTAGACCAGACTGGCCTCGAACTCAGAAATCCACCTGCCTCTGCCTCCCAAGTGCTGGGATTAAAGACATGAGCCACCACTGCCCAGTGGGGAACTGTCTTTAATGATCAGAAAAGATTGATTTTTCAGTCATTATGTGAAATAACAAACACTTGAATATGAAGACACACTCCCTGTGACTCTAAACAATGATATTAAAAGAAAATATCTCTACAAGGCTAATGGTGCTTTACATGGAAAAAAGCGGATATTTTATAGTCTTTTATTTTGGCAATTACATTGACAACCCAAGACAATTGGATAAAACAGTCTGAAGGAGAGTTGTGTTGTGATGGAAAATGCTCAGAGCATTGTTCATGAACATTCTTAAAGACTTTCCTGTCACCTCTGGCACCAATACCACCATCAGTTTCGTATTCCCAGGTGGCTTTTTGTAACATTCCTCTAGTGTATCAGCTCTTCATTTTTAAATCACATTAATTTTAATTTTGCAAATGTAATTAACTACCAGTTTAAGGAGGCTTGATATGAAACATTAATAGATGTAAAAGAGTAGGCATAAGTTTATTTAGAGTGACAACAGTTCAATGCTTACTAGATAAAAAGGGGCATTAGAGAGAGGACAGGGAGAAAGAAGGTAGGAGGGATGGAGGGAGGGGGATTTTGTTCAGAGAAGTATAGTGCCTTTATAGTATAAGAATACTGTCTTTAGTGACTGATGGGTGTGACAACCCAAGGGGTGTGGACTCACCTCTTCCTTCTATCAGTCAGTATTGCTTCCTTCTATGGTTGTAATTTTATTTAGCTTCATTCTCTGGCAACATCCTTGTGATGTGGAACAGAGCCACTAGAAGCTTAAAGCATTATAGCTTATAATCAAAGACTGATATTTTTATTCTTTATCAGGAATTTTGGATTACTGTTTGATTTTCTACCTGGGAAATGTGTGTGTGTGTGTGTGTGTGTGTGTGTGTGTGTGTGTGTGTGTGTGTGTCTTTTTTCTTTTTCTTTCTCTTCTTTCTTTTTTTTGTGATTAATCATATAGCTGAGATTGATAGAACTATACAGAGTATAGCATTCGAGTTTGTAGTGCTGAAGGTGAATTAGTTAAGCCAATTTGGATCCCAGCATGTCACTCTTCCAGACAACCCCAGAGCCCTCTGGATTCATGAATGAAGCACACACACACACACACACACACACACACACACACACACACTTACACACACACACACACACACACACACACACCAGTTAATTTTTATATGCTTTGCTTAGCTCACTAACTGGACATTTCTCCCCAGAGTTAACAAATACTCCCCTCTGATATACCTGAATTAACAATCTCCAAATCTACATTTTTAAAATATATTTTATGTTTTTATTAGATAAATTTATTTACATTTCAAATGTTATTCCCTTTCCTAATTTCCCCTCCGAAAATCCCTTATCCTCTCCCTCTCCCACTGCTCACCAACCCACCCATTCCCACTTCCTGGCCCAGGCATTCCCCTATACTGGGGCATAGAACCCTCACAGGTTCAAGGGCCTCTCCTTGATGACCGACAGGGCATCCTCAGCTACATATGCAGTTAGAGCCATGAGTCTCTCCATGTGTTTTTTGTTTTTTTTTTTTTTTTTTTTGATTTGTGATTTAGTCCCAGGAAGCTCTGGGGTTACTAGATAGTTCATATTGTTGTTCCTCCTAGGGAGCTGCAAACTCCTACAGCTCTTTTGGTACTATTTCTAGCTCTTTCATTGGGGACCCAGTCCTCCATCTAATGGTTGACTCTGAGCATCCACTTATTTTTTCTTGTTATTATTTATTTTATGTTAGTATAGAATTTTTATTGTTGGCCTTTTCTTTTTTTAATTTCTTTATTGGGTATTTTCCTCATTTACATTTCCAATGCTATCCCAAAAGTCCCCCATACCCTCCCCAATACTCCCCTACCCACCCACTCCCACTTCTTGGTCCTGGCATTCCCCTGTACTGAGGCATATACAGTTTCCACTGATGACCAGCTAGGCCATCTTCTGATACATATGCAGCTAGAGACATGAGCTCCAGGGGGTACTGGTTAGTTCATATTGTTGTTCCACCTATAGAGCTGCAGATCCCTTTAGCTCCTTGGATACTTTCTCTAGCTCCTCCATTGGGGGCCGTGTGATCCATCCAATAGCTGACTGTGAGCATCCACTTCTGTGTTTGCTAGGCCCCGGCATAGTCTCAAGGAGAGAGCTATATCTGGGTCCTTTCAGCAAAATCTCACTAGTGTATGCAATGGTGTCAGCATTTGAAAGCTGATTATGGGATGGATCCCCGGATATGGCAGTCTCTAGATGGTCCATCCTTTTGTCTCAGCTCCAAACTTTGTCTCTGTAACTCCTTCCATGGGTGTTACAGAGAAGGGGCAAAGTGTCCACACTTTGGTCTTCGTTCTTCTTGACTTTCATGTACTTTGTATCTTGTATCTTGGATATTCTAAGTTTCTGGGCTAATATCCACTTATCAACGAGTACATATCATGTGAGTTCTTTTGTGATTGGATTACATCACTCAGGATGATGCCCTCCAGGTCAATCAATTTGCCTAGGAATTTCATAAATTCATTCTTTTTAATAGCTGAGTAGTACTCCATTGTGTAAGTGTACCACATTTTCTGTATCCATTCCTCTGTTGAAGGGCATCTGGGTTCTTTCCAGATTCTGGCTATTATAAATAAGGCTGCTATGAACATAGTGGAGCATGTGTCTTTCTTACCAGTTGGGACATCTTCTGGATATATGCCCAGGAGAGGTATTGCGGGATCCTCCAGTAGTACTATTTCCAATTTTCTGAGAAACCCCCAGACTGATTTCCAGAGTGATTGTACAAGCTTGCAATCCCACCAACAATGGAGGAATGTTCCTCTTTCTCCACATCCTTGCCAGCATCTTCTGTCACCTGAATTTTTGATCTTAGACATTCTGAGGGGTGTGAGGTGGAATCTCAGGGTTGTTTTGATTTGCATTTTTCTGATGATTAAGGATGCTGAGCATTTTTTCAGGTGCTTCTCAGCCATTCGGTATTCCTCAGGTGAGAATTCTTTGTTTAGCTCTCAGCCACATTTTTAATGGGGTTATCTGATTTTCTGGAGTCCACCTTCTTCAGTTCTTTATATATACTAGATATTAGTCCCCTATCTGATTTAGGATAGGTAAAGATCCTTTCCCAATCTGTTGGTGGCCTATTTGTCTTATTGATGGTGTCCTCTGCCTTACAAAAGCTTTGCTTTTTTTTTTTTTTTTTTTTTTAGCAAACACAGAAGTATATTATTATTTTTTTAAAATTAGGTATTTTCCTCGTTTACATTTCCAATGCTATCCCAAAAGTCCCCCATACTCACTCCCACAATCCCCTACCCACCCACTTCCCCTTTTTGGCCCTGGCATTCCCCTGTACTGGGGCATATAAAGTTTGCAAGTCCAATGGGCCTCTCTTTGCAGTGATGGCCGACTAGGACATCTGTTGATACATATGCAGCTAAAGACAAGAGCTCCGGGGTACTGGTTAGTTCATATTGTTGTTCCACCTATAGGGTTGCAGTTCCCTTTAGCTCCTTGGGTACTTTCTCTAGCTCCTCCATTGGGGGCCGTGTGACCCATCCAATAGCTGACTGTGAGCATCCACTTCTGTGTTTGCTAGGCCCCAGCATAGTCTCACAAGAGACAGCTATATTTGGGTCCTTTCAGCATACACTAGCAAGATTTTGCTGAAAGCTTTGCATTTTTATGAGGTCCCATTTGTCAAATCTTGATCTTACAACACAAGCCATTTCTGTTCTATTCAGGAATTTTTCCCCTGTGCCCATATCTTCGAGACTTTTCCCCACTTTCTCCTCTATAAGTTTCAGTGTCTCTGGTTTTATGTGGAGTTCCTTGATCCACTTAGATTTGACCTTAGTACAAGGAGATAGGAATGGATCAGTTCGCATTCTTCTACATATTAACTGCCAGTTGTGGCAGCACCATTTGTTAAAAATGCTGTCTTTTTTCCACTGGATGGTTTTAGCACCCTTGTCAAAGATCAAGTGACCATAGGTGTGTGGGTTCATTTCTGGGTCTTCAGTTCTATTCCACTGGTCTACTTGTCTGTCTCTATACCAGTACCATTCAGTTTTTATCACAATTGCTCTGTAGTACAGCTTTAGGTCAGGCATGGTGATTCCACCAGAGGTTCTTTTAGACTTGAGAAGAGTTTTTGCTATCCTTGTTTTTTTGTTATTCCAGATGAATTTACAGATTGCTGTTTCTAATTCGTTGAAGAATTGAGTTAGAATTTTGATGGGAATTGCATTGAATCTGTAGATTGCTTTTGGCAAGATAGCCATTTTTACTATATTGATCCTGCCAATCCATGAGCATGGGAGATCTTTCCATCTTCTGAGATCTTCTTTAATCCTTTCTTAAGAGACTTGAAGTTCTTTACATACAGATATTTCACTTCCTTAGTTAGAGTCACACCAAGGTATTTTATATTATTTGTGACTATTGAGAAGGGTGTTGTATCCCTAATTTCTTTCTCAGCCTGATTATTCTTTGTGTAGAGAAAGGCCATTGACTTGTTTGAGTTGATTTTATATCCAGCCAGTTCACTGAAATTGTTTATCAAGATTAGGAGTTTTCTGGTGGAATTTTTAGGGTCACTTATATATACTATCATATCATTTGCAAAAAGTGATATTTTAACTTCTTCCTTTTCAATTTGTATCCCATTGATCTCCTTTTGTTGTCGAATTGCTCTGGCTAGTACTCCAAGTACAATGTTGAATAGGTAGGGAATAAGTGGGCTGCCTTGTCTAGTCCCTGACTTTAGTGGGATTGCTTCCAGCTTCTCATCATTTACTTTGATGTTGGCTACAAGTTTGCTGTAGATTGCTTTTATCATGTTTAGGTATGGGCCTTGAATTCCTGATCTTTCCAAGACTTTTATCATGAATGGGTGTTGGATTTTGTCAAATGCGTCTAAAAAGATGATCTTGTGGTTTTTGTCTTTGAGATTGTTTATATAATGGACTATGTTGATGGATTTCCATGTATTAAACCATCCCTGCATCCCTGGAATAAAACCTACTTGGTCAGGATGGATGATTGTTTTAATGTGTTCTTGGATTCGGTTAGCAAGAACTTTATTGAGGATTTTTTCCATTGATATTCATAAGGGAAATTGGTCTGAAGTTCTCTTTGTTGGATTTTTTTGTGGTTTAGGTATCAGAGTAATTGTGGCTTCATAGAATGAATTGGGTAGAGTACCTTCTGCTTCTATTTTGTGAAATAGTTTGTGCAGAACAGGAATTAGATCTTCTTTGAAGGTCTGATAGAACTCTGCACTAAACCCATCTGGTCCTGGGCTTTTTTTGGTTGGGAGACTATTAATGACTGCTTCTATTTCTTTAGGGGATATGACTGTTTAGGTCATTAACTTGATCCTGATTTAACTTTGGTACCTGGTATCTGTCTAGAAATTTGTCCATTTCATCCAGGTTTTCCATTTTTGTTGAATATAGCCTTTTGTAGAAGGATCTGATGGTGTTTTGGATTTCTTTAGGATCTGTTGTTATGTTTCCCTTTTAATTACTGATTTTGTTAATTAGGATACTGTCTCTGTGCCCTCTAGTGAGTCTGGCTAAGGGTTTATCTATCTTGTTGATTTTCTCAAAGAACCAGCTTCTTGTTTGGTTGATTCTTTGAATAGTTCTTCTTGTTTCCCCTTCTTTGTTTTCGCCCATGAGTTTGATTATTTCCTGCCATCTACTCCTCTTGGGTGAATTTGCTTCCTTTTGTTCTAGAGCTTTTAGGTGTGTTGTCAAGCTGCTAGTGTGTGCTTTTTTTAGTTTCTTTTTAGGGGCACACAGATCTATGAGTTTCCCTCTTAGAAATGCTTTCATTGTGTTCCATAAGTTTGGGTATGTTGTGTCTTCATTTTCATTAAACTCTAAAAAGTCTTTAATTTCTTTTTTTATTCCTTCCTTGACCAAGGTATCTTTGAGAAGAGTGTTGTTCAGTTTCCACGTGAATGTTGGCTTTCTATTATTTATGTTGTTATTGAAGATCAGCCTTTTTTCCATGGTTATCTGATAGGATGCATGGGACAATTTCAATATTTTTGTAACTGTTGAGGCCTGTTTTGTGACCAATTATATGGTCAATTTTGGAGAAGGTACCATGAGGCGCTGAGAAGAAGTTATATCCTTTTGTTTTAGGATAAAATGTTCTGTAGATATCTGTTGAATCCATTTGTTTCATAACTTCTGTTAGTTTCACTATGTCCATGTTTAGTTTAGTCAGGCACTGGTATAGCCTCTCAGAAGACAGCTGTATCAGTCTCCTGGCAGCAAGCTCTTGTTGGCATCTGCAATAGTGTCTGGGTTTGGTGATTGTTTATGGGATGGATCCCCAGGTGGAGCAGTCTCTGGATGGTCATGTCTTCAGTCTCTGCTCTGAACTTTGTCTCTGTAACTCCTTCCATGGGTATTTTGTTCCCCATTCTAAGAAAGAATGAAGTAGCCATTCATTGGTCTTCCTTCTTCTTGAGTTTCATGTGTTTTGCTAATTATATCTTGAGTAGTCTAAGTTTCTGGGCTAATATCCATTGATTGGTGAGTACATAACATAAGTGTCCTTTTGTGATTGAGTTATCTCACTCAGGATGACATCCTCCAGATCCATCCATTTGTCTAAGAATTTCATGAATTCAATGTTTTTGATAGCTGAATAGTACTCCATTGTGTAAATGTACAACATTTTCTGTATCCATTCCTCTGTTGAGGGACAGGTTCTTTCCAATTTCTTGCTATTATAAATAAGGCTGCTATGAACATAGTTGAGCATGAGTCTTTAGTACAGGTTGGAGAATCTTCAGGGTATATACCCAGGAGTGGTATTGCTGGATCTTCCAGTAGAACTGTGTAAAATTTTTGAGAAATTACCACACTGATTTCCAGAGTGGTTGTATCAGCTTGCACTCCTACCAGCAATGGAGGAGTGTTCCTCTTTTTCCACATCCTGGCCAGCATCTGCTTTCACCTGAATTTTTATCTTAGCCATTCTGACAGGTGTAAGATGAAATCTCAAGGTTGTTTTGATTTGTATTTCTCTGATGTGCCACGGACCAGGCCTAGTCAGCACCCCTCAATCCATGGGAATCAGGATTTCCAGCAGATGGGCATAGAGTTGGCAGGAATTGACAGACAGACACAGAAACCAGAGAGTGTGCTGCATCTGCATGCAATTTGTCAAATCGAGCATCAAACTTTTTATACAGAAGAAAATATGGAAGTTAGATGACAATGAGGTTACTGGATTCTTACATAAAACAGAGGAATGCAAACATGGAAGGACTGGCAGGAACCAACTGGGATAAAATTCAATGTTAACAACTGGGATCAAAAACAGCCCCATCTAAAATCCACTTAATCTTAGAAGCCAGGGGCAAGGGCTTCATGCCTTTGCCATAGTTCCTATTCTAGTCTATCATATAGTCCACTTTCCCCCTAGACCATTGTAAATACTTGTATATGGGTGTAACTCAGCTATCTATAGTTCTAAGTATCTACTCTGGTTCCTCCTTAGATCACAAACTTCCTTCTTCTTAGATAATGGTAAATCTCCCTGTAAGGCAGTGACTTAGCTATCCATGCCCAGGGTCGGATCAAGGACAGCCTAGAATCTAACTTAGCTATATGTCAAAATATCAGTCCTTAGGAGCACTTGTAATGAAGCAATATTAAGGGAAAGCACACAGATCTGTTTACCAACTAAAGCAAGGACATTGGAGCATTCTTTATACAGGATGCCACGATTTCAGGAGACTAAGTTTCCGTGAACTTTTTGCCTCAGGACAGCATCCAGATTTTGGGGGCCTGTCGCGCTTGTCAGTACTGGAGTGGGTGTAGCACTGATGATTAGGGATGTTGAATTTTTTTTTAGGTGCCTCTTGGCCATTCAGTATTCCTCAGGTGAGAATTCTTTGTTTAGCTCTATACCCCATTTTTAATAGGGTTATGTTGTTTTCAGGAGTCCAACTTCTTGAGTTCTTTATATATATTGGATATTAGCCCCCTATCAAATTTAAGATTGGTAAAGATCTTTTCCTAATCTGTTGGTTGCCATTTTGTCTTATTGACAGTGTCCTTTGCCTTACAGAAGCTTTGCAATTTTATGAGGTCCCATTCTTGATCTCAAAGCACAGGCCAATGATTTTCTTTTTTTCTTTTCTTTCTTTTTTTTTTTAATTAGGTATTTTCCTCATTTACATTTTCAATGCTATCCCATAAGTCTCCCATACCCACCCCCACAATCCCCTACCCACCCACTCCTCCTTTTTGGCCCTGGGGTTCCCCTGTACTGGGACATATAAAGTTTGCAAGTCCAATGGGCCTCTCTTTGCAGTGATGGCCGACTAGGCCATCTTTTGATGCTTTTCTGTTAAGGAATTTTTCCCCTGTGCCCATATCTTTGAGGTTATTCGCCACTTTCTCCTCCATAAGTTTCAGTTTCTCTGGTTTTATGTGGAGTTCCTTAATCCCCTTAGGGTTGAGCTTTTTACAAGGAGATAAGAATGGGTCAATTTGCATTCTTCTACATGCTAACCACCAGTTGAGCCAGCACGATTTGTTGAAAATGGTGTTTTCTTTCCATTGGGTAGTTTTAGCTCCTTTTTCAAAGATCAAGTGAACATAGGTATGTGGGTTCATGTCTGGGTCTTTGATTCTATTCCATTGATCTACCTGTCTGTCATTGTACCAGTACCATGCAGTTTTTATCGCAAATGTTCTGTAGTACAGCTTGAGGTCAGGTATGGTGATTCCACCAGAGGTTCTTTTATTGTTGATAATGGTTTTTGCTATCCTACGTTTTTTGTTGTTCCAAATGAATTTGCAAATTGCCCTTTCTAACTCTGTGAAGAATTGAGTTGGAATTTTGATGAGGATTTCATTGAATCTGTTGATGGCTTTTGGCACGATAGCCATTTTTACTATATTAATCCTACTAATCCATGAGCATGGGAGATCTTTCCATCTTCTGAGATCTTTTTTGATTTCTTTCTTCCGAGACTTGAAGTTCTTGTCACACAGATCTTTCACTTCCTTAGTTAGAGTCACACCAATGTATTTTATATTATTTGTGACTATTATGAAGGGTGTTGTTTCCCTAATTTCTTTCTCAGCCTGTTTATCCTTTGGGTAGAGAAAGGCCACTGATTTGTTTCAGTTAATTTTATATCTAGCTATTTCACTGAAGTTGTTTATCAGGTTAACAGTTATTTGGTGGAATTTTTGGGGTCACTTAAATATACTATCATATCATCTGCAAATAGTGATATTTTGATGCCTTGCTTTTCCAATTATTCCTTTTATCTCCTTTTTGTTGTCTAATTGCTCTGGCTAGGACTTCAAGTACTGTATTGAATAGGTAGGAAGAGAGTGGTCAGCCTTGTCTAGTCCCTGATTTTAGTGCGAATGCTTCAATTTTCTCTCCATTTAGTTTGATGTTGGCTACTGGTTTGCTGTATATTGCTTTTATTATGTTTAGGTATCGTTCTTGACTTCCAGATCTTTCTAAGACTTTTATCATGAATGGGTGTTGGATTTTGTCAAATGCGTTCTCAGCATCTAATGAGATGATCATGTGGTTATGGCCTTTGAGGTTGTTCACATAGTGGATTTAGTTGATGGACTTCTGTATATTGAACCATCCTTGTGTCCTTGGGATGAAGCCTATTTGATCATGATACATGATCATTTTGATATGTTCTTGGATTCAGTTTAGGAGTATTTTATTAAGTATTTTTGCATCAATATTCATAAGGGAAATTGGTCTGAAGTTCTCCTTCTTTGATTGGTTTTTATGTGGTTTAGGTATCAAAGTAATTGTGGCTTCATAGAATGAATTGGGTAGAATACCTTCTGTTTTCTCTAGAAAAAGGGAAACAAATTTACCCAAGAGGAGTAGAAGGCAGGAAATAATCAAACTCAAGACTGAAATCAACCAAATAGAAACAAAAAAAAGAATTATACAAAGAATCAATCAAACCAGGAAGAAATAGAAACAGTCATTAATAGTCTCCCAACCAAAAAAAAAAAAAAAAAAAAAAGCCCAGGACCTCTATTTTGTGGAATAGTTTGAGGAGTTTTGGAATTAGTTCCTCTTTGATGGTCTGATAGAACTCTGCACTAAACCCATCAGGTCCTGGGCTTTGTTTGATTGATTCTTTGTATATATTTTTTTGTTTCTATTTGGTTGATTTCAGTCTTGAGTTTGATTATTTCCTGCCTTCTACTCCTCTTGGGTAAATTTGCTTCCCTTTTTCTAGAGCTTTTTAGGTATGCTGTCAAGCTGCTCGTGTATGGTCTCTCCAAATTCTTTTTGGAGGCACTCAGACCTATGAATTTTCCTCTTAGGACTGCTTTCATTGCATCCCATAAGTTTGCATATGTTTTTGTATCATTTTCATTAAACTCTAAAAAGTCTTTAATTTCTTTCTTTATTTCTTCCTTGACCGAGTTATCATCGAGTAGAGTATTGTTCAGGTTCCATATGTATATGGGCTTTCTATTATTTATATTGTTATTGAAGATCAGCCTTAGCCTGTGGTGATCTGATAGGATGTATGGGATTATTTCAATATTTTTGTATCTGTTGAGGCCTGTTTTGTTACCAATTTATGGTCACATTTGGAGAAGGTAGCATGAGGTGTTGAGAAAAATGTATATCCTTTTGTTTTAGGATGAAATGTTCTATAGATATTAGTTAAATTCATTTGTTTCAAAACTTCTGTTAGTTTCACTGTGTCTCTGTTTAGTTTTTGTTTCCACGACCTGTGCATTGATGAGTTATTGGGTGTTGAAGTTTCCCACTATTATTTTGTGCAGTGCAATGTGTGTTTTGAGCTTTACTAAAGTTTCTTTAATGAATGTGGATGCCCTTGTGTTTGGAGCATAGATGTTCTGTATCCATTCCTCTGTTGAGGGACATCTGGGTTTTTTCCAGCTTCTGGCTATTATAAATAAAGCTGCTATGAACATATTGGAGCATGTGTCCTTCTTACCAGTTGGAACATCTTCTGGGTATATGCCCAGGAGTGGAATTGGTAGATCTTCTGGTAGTACTATGTCCACTTTTCTGAGGAACAGACAGACTATTGCTTCTGGTCTTAAGCTTGCCTCCCACCATCTGGTTATCTCAAGTGTTCCCTGTCCTCAATATATCTGATTGAAGTCTGTCCTTCCTGTAATCCCAGTTCAGTCAGAACTACTAAGAGTCCAGCTTTCTTTCTGATCCGTAATTATGGGATCCTGTGATGCTGAGATTCTGGGTGTGTCACTGTTCTTGGTAGTTAAACTTCCTCTGATACCCTGAGATCCTGGTGTGACCAAGCTCCTGGTATCTTGGGATCATAAGATCCTGGGCATGTTAGAGCACCTGGAAGTGGTACCTCCTCTTGGTACCATGGGGCTGTCTGCTGAGTTCTAAACCAAGGTAGACCAGCGTCGACCTGAAGGAACCTGAGCCACTGATTGGGCGGGGTTCCTGTGTCTTTGCTCTAGCTGTCCCCAGGCAGCCTGGTTCAGTTGAAACAGATGTTCTGTTCCACTCACCAGTGATCCTAAGATCCTGGGTGTGCTAGGGCGCCTATGGGTGGAGAGTCCTCTGGAGACTGTGGGACTGACCACCTAGTTCAGGCACAAGGTGGCCCAGTACTGGCACAGCCCAAATCTATATTTTATCTTTGTTGCCCTGTTACTTTCTTATCAGCCCCTGCCCCACCCCATGGTAAGGCTGCTTTTAATTTATATTACATTTCAGCCATCTTCTCCTCTTCTCCTCCTTTATTTGGTCCATCCTATACCCCTCTCATGGCACTTTCCTGTCTCCTTCTCTATCCCAAGCCCAGGAAACCTAAAAGTCCTACCTCTCTCTGATCTGACCAGCCATTAGCTGCTGGTGTATTTATTTACCAATCAAAACCAACTGGGGTCAGGGTCCCCCAGTATCTTACATACAGATAATTACATAAATACATAAATTACAAAGTATAATATACAATTAATATCCAGTCAATCATATTTGTCAATTAGATAAAGTTCTCTACAATCTATTCTAACTAAAGAGTTAATAATTCTATATGTCGATTGTGTTATTTTAGCTTGCATTATTATCTGAAAACCATCTTTTTAAATCTATATCATCTTTCTCAATGCTTAATAACTCGAGTTTGATTGTGAGACTATAATTAGTCTTGAACCCCATCAGAAATCTGAGAATGAATACAATATTACCTGAATATATAGGAAACACAACACATGCCTTCTAAAACTTAATCAAATTGTAGAGACAGCTGACTACCTGCACAGCCCCTAATTTCTTATAATGTTGGAGCATCTGTTTTCAGTCTTATGGCCCAGAACCATCTGAAAGACCTTGAAATGAAGCAGGAATACTGAAGAACTCGTTTGCGTTGTTTTGGTAGAACTAAACTGTCATCTATCCCACATCCTGTGTCCTTTCCTGGAGGTTTTTTGTTGTTGTTGTTTGTTTGTATTTTTTTGTTTTGTTTTGTTTTTTGGTTTCTTTTGTTTTTTGTTTTTGTTTTTGTTTTTTTGTTGTTGTTGTTTTTTTTTTTTTTTTGGTATGTAGAAGAATAGCACAATTTTTGTACAGTGGCTACCTTGCCGTAACTGAAGCAACTCTTTATGAAGGTTTTTAATGCTCAAATTCTTCTTTGATGGGGGAAATGGGGAAGCTGTCAGGAGCAGACATGTCTTATTGTCAGATGATCTTTAATAATGAAATAACATTAAATGTCACATTCTGTGGATTTCTGATGTTTTTAAAGACGATCTATCTATGTAAAGTACATCTGAACTGTTAAATCTTAACTACTCTTAGACATTTCTATTTGAGTAACATTGAAAACACTTTATTATAATTTAACTGGAATCTAATATAACCATAAGTTTACAATCAGGCCCTTAACTTGTGCTACTTAATCATTTTAAACAGCTTGTAATAGCAGCTATTAGAAAAACTGAGTCTAAGCCTCATATTCTTAAATGAATTGCACAGGTACAAGTACAATACCTATCTAAGAGTAACAACATTAATCTCAAAATTTGCATCAGTATAGAAATTTATACCAATGAAAACCTTGAACCTGTATTAACATAAATTCTGTACCAATGTAAGAAATTATAACTATAATTTGTATCAATTATATAGACTTCTATCAATGTAAGGTTATGGCTACACAATGCTTTGTTAAAGAAAAAAATTAGTAATCAATCCCATGTTTTTCCTTTCCATTCAAAATTATGACCGTTTCCAAATTATCCCTTAAAAAGACAATGTATCTATAATTTATAAAGTAACTTTAACCAGACACGCAGACCCAATGGATCAGGATGACGAATCTCCATGGCTTCTTCCTGTTGAATAGGGGCAATAAGAGATTCTTTAAAGGGTGGGGCGGGGTAGGAAAGTTAGAAAAATTGCTTAGACTTAAGAAAGCCAGCTTTAGCATCTGTTATCAGTCTCTGTATGCTTAGAAGGCTCAGGGCTTGACTTAAGTTTTAACTGGGTCTGTCTAAAAGGTTGAATGAAAAGATCATGTAGAATTGTCAGTAATTCCTAAAGGTGTTTGGAAGCAATTCTCTGGAAACAGCTTCAGGAGATAGGGGGATGGAACAGCAGGCCATTTTAGCGTCCCAAGGATGAATCTTGCCGAAGCTTTGCATTCATGTAATACATGAATCTCACAAGCAAAATTTTAGTACTAGTAAGATATTCATAGAGATTATGCAAAGTACACAGATCAGTTAAGGATGAATTTTGTTCCTTCTTTGAGCAGGTGAAAGACAACTATGTTTTTAATTATTTAATTTGATCAATAACCAATTATAATAAATCTTCATTCATGCCATGTGAAGGATGGCATGATGAATCTTAAGGATTCCATAACCATCAATATTTATTATCTAATTTTAGAGCTTGGTATAAAAATGAAAGTTAGTTGACCAGACAAACAGGGTGCCTGCACTATACATAGATAGTTATTTGTGAGATTCTGTGTTCTCACAGTGTTTGATGCTGCAGGTGACAAGTAATGAAACAGTAAATAAATTCAGGTAAAGAAATGAACATAAACCATGGCTCAAGTGTGAGGACAACAGAGAATCTTTTCAGAAAATTAAAGCAACAGTACTGGAAGCTAAGAAGGTAGAGTAAAGTAATTTCCTTTCATCACTTGAGCCAACTGCTCAGACTATTAGCTGTTCAGAGGGAGAGATGACCAAATTAAGCCAAAGCAGCCAAACAGAAAAGCACAGCGTATTCTCTTCATGGAGTAAACTGGATCACCCTCTTTATTCAACTCTCCCTCTCACCCTCTTGTCATTTTCTTCAAACATATGTGAATCCGGCTTGCTTGGATGCCAGGATGCAGAATGCCGCTTATAGAAACAACCTTCGACACATGTAAACCCCCAAAGAACCATGAAGTTCAAATAGTCCAATATTAGAGTCAATGCTCTGAATATTATATTGTCAATGTTTCTTTGTTTCATAGCCAAAGAGCATCTGCACAGTCTCCTCCCTTAAGATGATGCTGAGGATAGGGGTGGCGAGGGATGATGAAGATCTGGATGCTTGCGAAATCTGAAAACCTGGAGTGCTTGAGTAAAAGCTTTTCAGTCTGTCTCATTAAAAACAGCTTTAAAGGCCCCATTACTTAAGCAAGTTGCCACTGTTAGTGCTATTATGTCCTTTCTCAGAAATGTTGTTGCTCCTAATTTGAAACAAGTGCTTTCTTTAGGGCTAATTAAACAGATGAATGACACCTCCCAGGACCTCATGGTTACTATGTTCTATACACAACAAAGTCAGAGATGCTGGGTATGATGGCAGATTTATACTTACTTAAATAATAACCTTCTGAAATCTGTCTTTATTTTATTCATCATGTTTTCCTATTCTGTTGACCAACATTTGTAGGTTAAAATTTCTACTTCATGACTTCAGGAATTGCAGGTTTATTATTCTTTCTCGCCATCCAGGGAGAGACAATAGATATCATTTCTTTGTAGCAGTGTGAGGGTGAAATGGAAAACCACTCTTAAGAATTCTTGGGGCCGAATGAACTGTTCTCAGAATCTTTGTTTTATAAAAACTCCTCTGGCTATTTCTATATTGAGGTCCAAAGGTGTCATATTTAGGCAGGAAACCAGAGCAGGCTTTAATTCACTCAGAGTGACAATGACTTCAGCAATTATTTTCCCTCACAGGCAACTAATGTCTTTTAATTCAGAACAGTAGAAATTTAAAGGATTGTGATATTGGTGACATTGTACCAAAGCAGTGTGATGCTGGATTGAGATGCACATAGCTGGAAGTCCTCAAGCAACCTTACTGGGCCTAATTTTCCAGACATGTCTGCCCCACAAGACAAAGTTGGTAACAGTATCAACCATAGTTGAAATACTTCTAGATCATAGGCTTTTAAAAAGATTCCTCATGATATCCTATTCCAAATTCCATGCATCTTGATTTTTATATCAAGTCCTTTGACAACCCATCTGGTTCTCACAGACTCCATCAAGATAGAATAGTAGCACACCACAAAATAACAACTATTATTAGATCAAAGTGATATCGCATGCAATTAACATATTTAAAATACATACCAAAGAGCACAATGCTTGGAAAATATCATCTGGTGATTTGTGAGACTTTCCATCCATCCTTCTTAGTTATCCCTAAAATTGGGCCCTAATCTACCTTATACAAATAGACTAGGTATGCCTGTTAAATGTGGCTGTATGGGTCTTAGTATTTGTGTCTCAGTTATACTGTTTGTGCTATAAATGTTCCTGTAGTGATTTATTAGGCAAATTGAATTTATTGACTCTTCTTCCACAGTTTATAATGTTTTACCATTTAACTATGGTCATAGCTAAGGACAGCTTAAATCTTGACTCAAGACTAAATAATATTTACATGTAATGAGTTTGTCTCAAGACAACAACCTGCTTTCATTCTACAGACTGGCAAAGGCCCTTTGAACACCTTTGGGAAAACATGTTCTTTCATCAAAAAGCCTTCCCACCCAAGGGACTCATCCTTTATCTCTGAATGATGAAGTTGGACTAAGAGACCTTTAATGTCTCATTTAAGCCCATGCCCATGTGTTTTAGAGGAAATGAATTTCCTCCCTAAAGACTAATAAGAAAGAATAATGACTTCTGCTGCTAGATTTACCCACTCTCATCACAACAGGCAATATATGCCAGGCCCTAGTAGTTAGAACACATCCTTACTTCTAGCTACCCGGGGAGAGCTGTAGGGATGTCACACATGTAGTAGACTGGAATAATAGCTGGTATTCCTCCTGTGATGCTTGTTCAGAGACCTTTATTATAGCAGGCTGCTTACATGTACCACAGGTAAAGCATCCTTGTGACGGTGAAATCATTGTACCTATTTTGTGATGCTAAGACTCTCCAAAAGAACCAATAGCATAGCCACTGTTATAGATTGGCTTCTGCCTCCCTGATGTTCTCTATAATTACACTGTTCCTCATCTACAAAGTGAGTTCCAGGACATCCAGGGCTATACAGAGAAACCCTGTATCAAGCCCCACCCCCCAAAAAATTACACTGTTCTATTGAGCTTTATTATTGGTTGATTTACTCAGCACCTAGGTCCTAAGTCTTCTCCTTACCTTGATTTGTCCGGGGGAAGAAGGGAATTTGACCGAGGATTTCTTGTCCAGGGTAAGTATGTTATATATGTCTCTCTAGCACTGACTATATTGTATTTGCGCAATGTCTTTCCTGGGATTAGATACCAGAATGGTTTTCTTTATTGATATATTTGACGCTAGTGCCTGAGCAAAAAGGACCATGTAATTCTAGGTTAGCTGTATATTAGCCCAGATTCGTAGTTGCTAATTAATTCATTGGAAGAAGGAGTTGGCCATTTCTGGAAGGTATACTAAGTGTCTCTCCATGAAACATCTTGAAGAAGGCATACCAAGTACTTCTCCATGAAACATCTTGAAATGCTTTGCTCCTTGAGTCATCTAGAACAAGAATGTGTGGTTTGGCGTGTGATACATCTCTTTAAGGAAACAACTGAGGAGGAGGTGATGGTTATATGAGATTAAAAATGACATGCTTCTTCTCCTCAGTTTTCCAAGGCTGTTTCCATTCCACTGCTTTGCAAAGCATGGGGCTCCCTTGTGTTCAGCTCAACCCATGCCTTTGACCCTACATAAATTGTTTACTCTTCCACTTTGAGTCATCATGTTCTAATATCTGTGAGCACAATTTCTATTTATTCAACAAAAAGTTAGTAGGCATAACTGTCTGCCAGGCTTTGGAAGTGCAATAGCAACCAAGACAGATTTCTCTCAGCACGAAGATCATATTCAAGGCAAAAGACAGATGGGAAATAAGCAAAGAGCCCTGGATTTACAATATACTCTCATTCAGTGAAAAAAAGTCAAAAGAAAAAAAAATGGAGTGAGGCTGGGTCTTAAATAGTCTCTAGAGATAGAACATTGAAGAGGCCCTTTTTAGAAATATAAAAGTTACAGGTTAGATCCAGGGTTAAGAATATTCCAGAGTTACAAAAGAAAAATCAAGATTTAAGAAATTAGGTGAACTTTCCCTATGTGAGGAATGAAAGGCTCATGCAATGGGTTAAATAAGAGAGGATAAATGAGAAGCCACAGGGTTGAGGATAGTAGGACCAACGTCACAGAGGATTCCAAGGCTACAGCAGGATGCTAGGAGAATTTTTTGACTACTGAGCACTGAGTACACAAAGAGGTGCAGACGTACAAACTGATGTACAGTTAGAAACAAACAGCATCATGTCACCTTTGGAGAGGTGATATGACTGTGGCGGGAACAATAAGCTATGCATGTGGCTCCATGCTTCAACTGGGGGCCATGCCTATCTATGGAGGTAGTCTCTACAGGATCTGTCTCACCTTTGCTGGATATTTCAGCTAACATCATCCCCTATGGATTTTGGGAGCCTCTCACTTCCATGGTGTCTGGGACTTTCTAATGGTTATCCCTAGTTCTTATTCCCCACTGCTACATATTTCTATTCATTTTCCTGAGACTCTGGAATTCTCTCCTATCTCTTCCCATACCTGATCCTGCCCCCCTTTTCTTCCCTCCCTTTCCTTTCTCCCTCCCAGATTCCTCCCTCCCTCTAGCACCTCTGATTATTTTGTTCCCCCTTCTATGTAGGATTGAAGCATCCAAACTCTGGGCTTCGTTTTTCTTAAGCTCTATATTGTTTGTGGGCTGTATCTTGGGTATTCTGAGCTTTTTGGCTAATATCCATTTATCATTGAGTAAATACCATTTATGTTCTTTTGTGACTGGGTTACCTCACTCAGGACGATAATGCTAAGATGATTGTTTAAAGGAGGAATTCATGGCATGTAAGGAAAGAAATAAAATTATTATCAAAAGTAAAATCTCTTACCAGGAAATTTAATAGTTATAATAGAAAATGGTTTGGTGTTAGGAATGGGAGTTTTCTTTAACTTAGAGGGAGTGGCCAGTACAGTAATGTCTTTCTGAAAGGAGATATATGGATAATTATTTTATAATAATTTTATTTTAATTATGTACAATTAATATAAATGTTAATATAAATAAATAAAATTATATCAACAATATTAATAAAATTAATATAAATTAGAATAATAATTATTTTAATTAAATATAAAGGAAAATATGAGCTAGGCCTAAACACACATTTATTTATTTATTTATTGCTTTTTTTGAGACAGAGTTTCTCTGTATAGCCCTGGCTGTTCAGGAACTCACTCTGTAGACCAGGCTGGCCTCAAACTCAGAAATCCACCTGCCTCTGCCTCCCAAGAGCTGGGATTAAAGGTGTGCACCACTACCGCCTGGCTATGCCCTAAAATTTTTATTCTTTTTCTTATTCCAAATTCAAAGCACATTTATTAGATTTAAAATTATGTTCTGGTGACTGTGATAGCTAATATACATTAATTCATTCATTTTGTTCCTTCTTTTATAAATATTGGTTGAATACTAGCACAAAAAGTGTTTGCAACAATTAAGAAGGGAATACATATTATAAGTAATGACAGCGCAAGATAAGGCTTTGAACATGTTCAGTTCTGATATTATTAGAGATTCAGACTCATGGTGAGTATCCATGTATACATTTTGGTCTAGAATTTGTGAGAGAGAAACACAGAGGAACTCAGAATTTAGTACTTAGCAGCATTGAAACTAAAACGAAAGAGTACCTAAGAAAGGCTTCCCATAGGGATGAGCACAAAGGACCAGAGTATCATTGACTGAGCATGGGAACCTATGAAGGAACCAAGGGACATAAGAATGAAGTCAAGAGCCAGGCGCGGTGGCACACACCTTTAATCCCAGCAGTCGGGAGGCAGAGGCAGGCAGATTTCTGAGTTCGAGGCCAGCCTGGTCTACAAAGTGAGTTCCAGGACAACCAGGGCTACACAGAGAAACCATGTCTTGAAAAACAAAACAACAACAACAACAACAACAAAAACAAAAAACAAAACAAAAAACAAAAACCCAAGAATGAAGTCAAGGAAGTGTGCTTTTTTGAAATATACTGGATGAAAATATGGCAAGTTGGTAGAATAACCAAATGAATAACATACTGCCATTAAGTCAAATCAGATAAAGACTGAAAACAGTATAAAGTTGGGTTACATTTAAATGGAATTAATATAACAGCTTGATATAAGAAGTTTCAATAAATCCTGGCTAAAGTAGCTTAAAGAATAAAACTAATAGAGAGTAAATAGAGAGGGCATGCAGACACTTCTACAAGAGATTTTTGAAGTCAGCAAAAGGATGGGCTGGAAGTTGATAGAAGAAATTATGTAAATTCAAAAAGGCTATCATATTTTCATATGAGAATTATGAGAATTATGCATCAGTGAATAACAATGATAATGTATAGACAGTCAGTTTCTTCAGAGCTGTTTGTAAGTGGATGGGAAGTGAAATTAAGTATGCATATTGACAAAATAGCTTTGCAAAGGAGCATGGGTATTTTGCTTTTGTAGACAGTTACCTACTGGAGGCAGACTTCAAAGGCTGGTGTAGAGTGGCAAACTGTAATGAAGGGCATTTGTAGAAGACTTCTAACCACTACTTCAATTTTCTCAGTGAGGTAGGATGCCTGATGAAAGGTCCAGTTTCATCTGATAAGATGTAGGTAGTAGGCAGTTAAATGGAAGTGGGTGTCAGTATTCTCATTTGTGAAATGTGAGTATAATATTTGTTGCTGGGTGCTTTGGAATGATTAAATTTATATTATAGTCAAGAATATTTGCCTGGTAGCTGCATCATCAATTAATATTGGCCAAGGTAGCTGTATGACTATAAGTGAATTAATATGTGAGTAGCATATTTCACCTGGCTTTCAGAAAGACTTGCTTCAGTGTCAGAAAGCAGCTCTGAGCTAACATCAGCATGAAACAAAGAGGAATTAGCTTAATCACGAAGCAGTGCATTTATAAAGAAAAAAAAATCTTACTTTATTTGTCATCTGACCTTTGACTAGGAAGAACTCACTAAAATGATTTATCTTTAATTTTCTCCATCCACCTGTTGAATCAATCTTCCCCTAGAGCTTAGCACAGCAGCAATGCACTGAACAAGGGGGATAAACAAATGTCAATGCTCAGACTCCTGTCATAGCCTAAGCGATGCAGGCATGGGGTATATCACCCTGATTAAAGTGTCAAGTGGCCCTTAATCACATTAAAATGAAATGTGACCAGAGCGAAGTAAGAAATGGGACATCCCTGTCACCTTTTCTCTTTTCCCCGTAATGGCAATATCTCTTCTCTGTATTCAAGATAATGTGAGTGTCTATTTGCATTGTGGAGAGAGTGAGATGACTTGCATTTGACAGATCTTATTATGCTAGAAATCAGTAGTTCTAAAATTAACAGAGGCTCTTAGTACAAGTGATTATGCAATACTATTCCAGTGCTTGGAATATTTACCAGGCAAATGCTTTCTGTTAGTTTTTTTTTTCACTTTTTTCATTATTTGTAGTTTTTAAAATTATATGATAGTAAGGAAATATAGTATGCTGATATAAGTGGCAGATAAGTTAAACTCTTGACTTTCCACAAATGCTTGCAAGTAGATATCAGATATAACAGGAGCCCATACTGAAACAATGGCTCAGATTCTGAGGTTATTTGTGCAAGTAGAAAAGAAAACAAACAAACAAACAAACAAAAACAAAAAGAATTTTTCCTTTCCCTATATTTGATTCTAGAAAGTCAACTCAGTGGTAATAAGTTTAGACCAGTGGTTGAAGACATATCACAGTGACTAAAAGCACTAGCTGTTCTTTCAGAGAATACAGGTTCAATTTCTAGCACCCACATGGCAGCTCACAACCATTTGTAACATTGGTTTCAAGGGATCCAACGACTTCTTCTGGTCTCCTTCACCAATGCACACACATGTTTCACTTACATATATGCTGGTGAAATATATATATATGTATATATATTTAATTAATTAATATTTTAATTAATTAATATATGTAAATTATATTTTAGACTACTCAATGGATCTTTTTCAGGCACACAAGATAGAACCTGACATAGATAGAACAGAACAAACAAATGTTTACCATTTATTAATATTTTCTAGTAAAAGTTTCAGTATATTAAGAACCATGAATAAATATCTTTATTTGACATATTTGTCTATCTTTAGTGACTATTCAAATTAAATGGTTTATACTTCATATTGGAAATATATTTCTTTTTCCCTCTGTCTTAATTGCTGTCCTATTTCTGTTAAAAGACAACATGAGTCTGGTGGTTGGAATAGAAATGGCCCCCATAGATTCATGTGTTTGAATGCATGACTCATCTAGAATGGCATTATTAGGAGATATGGTCTTGTTGGAGTTGGTGTGGCCTTGTAGAAGGAAGTGTGTCACTATGGAAGTGGGCTCTGAGGTCTCCTATTCACAAATGAGGCTGATGTGGCAGTCTCCTGCTGTATGAGGATCAACATGTAGAAATCTGTTTCTTCTCTATCACTACGTCTGCTTGTATCTTGATTTGTTTCCTGCTATGATGATAATGAACTAAATCTATGAAACTGTAAGCCAGACCCAATTAAATGTTTTCCTTTAGAAGACTCACCAGGGTCATGGTGTCTCTCCACAGGAATAACAGACCTAAGACAATGATCTAGGAAGTCTATAAAAGAAAGCATTTCCTTGGGGGCTTACTTACAGTTTCAAAGGATGAGTCCATTACCATAATGGCAGGGAGTATGGTGACAGGCAGGCAGGAAGGCAGGAAGGCAGGCAAGCAGGCCTAGAGCTGGATCAGTAGTAGCTCGGGGCTCCCATCTGGTCAGAAAGCTGTAGGCAGAGACATAGCAAGACTGGGCCTAGCATCAACTTTTGAAACCAAAAAGCCCATGTGCAATGACATATGTCCTCTAACAAGGCCTTATCTCCTAATCCTTCCCGAACAGTTCCATCAACTGGGAACAAAATACTCAGGCATATGAACTATGGGTCCATACTCATCCAAACCACTACATTCTCCTGAACTTAAAACTTTGGAGCTTGCTTCCTTTTTTTTTTTTTTTTTTTGTTCTATGATCCCAAAGATGATAGATGTGCAAAGAAGAAAATTTATTCAAGCAACCTTCAATCAATGATTTTTGAAATGCAGTCAACTGTTCATCTGTGAACCACAGGTGTTACTGTTTCTTAGAGTATGTCAAGAAAGAACCCAAGGTTGTTATCAAAATGATAAGTGGTCTATTATTTAAACTCATGGCCGTGAAACCAAATTTCCAGAAGGAACAGATATATAAATTAATCTATCATATAGTATACAGGGAAATGTTTTGAGTTGGAAACAGGTTGTACTGACAAAGGTTTTATTTGAAAGTACGTCATTTTAAAATATCTAATATGTATGCACATATACCATATATGCTAAAGAATTAATAATTACTAATATTATTTTATTATTACCAGAAATGATCCAAGTAAGACAGATTTAGAAATGCAATTATTTGCATATAGAGGAAAAAATAAAGTCACAAATTCATCCTTTTGAGCTTGTCCTTTAAATCCAAGGTTTTACTTTAATAATTGAGACAAGTTTAGTAAAAAGTTTGGTTCAGAAAGTTCTGCCATTTCACCCTGAGAGCATGCCATGTCTAATCTGAGTACCTCACTAGATAAAAAGCATTTGTTTTTGCAGGAATAATGAAGAGAAATTATTATACAACTAAATGTCTAGGGTTTGGTAGTAATAGAAACATATAGCAGAAAGATTTACATCATAGAGATAATTTCTCTCACAATCAGCTGCTTATGGAAGAGATGAGACTAAAAACAAAATCCTTATTGCAGAACATGGGAAGTTATGTGAGTACTTTATTGTAAATTAGAAGCATGAAGGATTTTTCAAAATGATATGCTTTTTATGTTCCTACACACACACACACATGTTAATTAGTATGGGCATATGACACATGTATGCACTCACACACACATGCACATACACACACTCACACATGCATGCACACACACACACACACACACACACGCACACACACACACACACACACACACACATGCACAGATGCACAAACTCACAAACACACTAGCAGAGTTTGGTCAGCCAAGTCTATAGGGGTCTTCAATTTTTAAAACACTCCCAGAGGTCTTCCAATGCAAATGGGTAATGTATTACTTTTTAGAAGGCTTTGAACTCATGAGGCTCTCCAAGCTGCCTAAACTTTACCTTCCTCAAGATTTCAGAAGTAAAAGTTAAACAAAATCATGAGAAATCCGAGGAATAACTCCCATAGTAATGAAGTTGAATTTATGTGATACAAAATAAGGAATGTGAAAGAAACTTTAAAGTGACTGAAATTATATAATCGTTAAATTTAAAAGAGAATATATATTTATGTAACACACACACACACACACAAACACATATATTAAACATAGTTAACCCATATGGGTGTTATTGCTCTCCCCATGAGCCACAGATGATCTAACAAAAACTCCAGTGTCAGGCATGGTAAAAATTCCTTCAAGTTATTATTCAGAAGAATCCAAGAGACCCCAAAATAATATAGGTGATTGCTTTTTGCCCTCAGTTACCTTCCAGAGACCTGTTTGCTGAAGACTCCACATACTGCAGACACTGGAGTTTCAGAATTGGAACTGACCTTGCAGTGCCCTTCCTGAAGACAGTTTCTATATTATCTGAAGATGCTATGGAAACTGCCAGGGAGAACAGTGTGATCAATAATCTTACAGAACTGTAAACCCTACCACTACAAAATCTAGCCTGGCAAGCTGTCCCTGATGGTATAGCAACAGCACTTTTATTTTATAGGTAACCAACAGCTGTTTAATTGGATTTAAGGCTTGCTGAATAGCAGATAATTCACATCTGATACTGTAAATCTAGCCAACTATCCATGCCCAGTCGTGAAGAACCCTAGAGGAGTACCTACTACTGCCAATTTCTTATACCAGTGTAATTTTCTATCTGTATTCTCAATGCTTATCCTTGTACCCACAGATAAGTTTAGCTCCCAGCCGTCATTAAAGAAACTCCCTTTTGAGGCAGATGGAAACCATCACAGTAATCCATAATTGGTTAAAATGCAGATAAAAACATTGGACTGTAAGGATGTACCATCTCAACTGACAGATCTCTAATGTAACTGCAAAACCTAAGACACAAGGAACTTTGCAGAAGGCAGGTAGAAAGATAATAAGAGCCAGATGAGCAGGATTTTTGCTGGGAGATCATGTTTTCTCTATTGGATTAGGAAGGTGCACCCAATAATCCTCAACAATATAGCCAACTAAATAAGATCTGTATTTGAAACACCAGTTGACTTTCCAACGCAGATGGGTGAAATCTCACAAAACCCCAGCACAGATAAGGAGTCAGATAGCTAATGGCTTCTGAGAGTAGTGAAACTGGTGTTTTCCATGCACAAGCCTCCTTGACAAGTTATCTAATCTCAAGTGGCCAGCCCTGAACATGTATACAAAAGGGGTCATGTGCATGGCTAGATGTATATATACAAACACATACACATGTGTGTGTGTGTGTGTGGGTGTAGGTAACAGTAATATTTAGAGTAAAAACTAGACACCATAATTTGAAAGGGTAGCATGGGGTTAATTAGCATAGAGAGAGCAGTCTGAAAATGTTTTAAACACAGTACCCATGAATTAAATTGTAAACAAACAAACAAAAAAAACCTACCAATAGTAGCAAAAACAACTAAAAGAAAAAAGAGATGTGTATTTAACCCGACAACTGAAAAAATTAACTTCAATTGTCTGACACTTTCAATGAAAGGGTGACAGAGAGGATTTAGTTTGTGTGCCGATTCTAGTGGGCAGTAACAGCTGGGAATACCATATTGACAGATTGCACAGTGACCACTAGGCCTCAGAAGTAAGGTGTGTAGTAATGAGTTAATGCTACCTGTCACAGAAACAAATAGGAATGTGTTTGCACTCATGAAATAGATTTTCTTCTCTGAAGATAGTTGAACTTTTACGTTTGGAAAATGCTGCAACTCAAGTAATGTCTTCATTCTACCCCTCATGTGGACTAATTTTATTTGTCCTGGCACCTGGAACAATTACACATATTATAAATGCCCAATAATTCATGTATACTTAAGTTGATGCCTTCATGGCAGCCATAGGTTTCTACAAGCTCACATTCTGCTGAGAGAACCTCATTCACTTATTTCTGTCTCCACAAATGCAGGATTGAAAAGGCATCTTAAATAGTAAAGATTTATAAGATGGACCAGGTAGACTATTTTAATGGTTAGTTGAATAATTTTGAGCAGCATAGTAACCTTTGGAAGGATGGTTGAAGCAGCGAAGAAAGAAGAGAAGAGAGAGAGATAGACAGATAGGCAGTCATACAAACAGACATAGAGAGAGGGAACAAATTGGATCAAAGACTACAAAAAGATTTTGGCAAGCCTTTGTCTTTTTTCATAGAGGTATGAATGTGCATTTTTATTGTATAAATTTATATTACTATGTTATGTTTTATAAATATGAATTTGTTATTCAAATATTATCACTGTATTGTCCATTAGCTCAATTCCTCAACAAAATTCTGAAAAACCTTGAGTATTTAATGTTTTCTCCAATACTCTTGGGGTCTCTTTTTCACAGCAGTTTTTTTCTAACCCATTGGGTGACTCAGATCTTAATATGTCTGCTGTCTAAAACATTATTTTTTTTTTTTTGGTAGAAATCCATGGAAATGTTTTACGTTTGTAAAAGGTTATTTACCCACTAACCATATTTAATTTATTTTTAATTAAGCTTGAGGGAAGTGATTAAGCCAATCTGCTACAGGTACTCTCTCACATACTTTCTGGTCTGTGCTTCATGATGTTGTGCCAATCATGCCAGAACATAGTTGCTTACATGATTCAGTTGAGTCTCACTGAGTTATAATGTTGCACAGGATTTAGTGACATTCTACAAGCTGTAAACTGTGGTTCGTTTGGTTATAAGGATTTCTTTTTACTCCCTGTCTCTTTTGTTCATGCTTACATTGTTTATTACATATTAGTAACAAAATTGAATTGGTAAAAAAACACCATGATCATATTTTCTAAGCGACAGAAATCCAAAAGATAGTTTAAGAAGTCAGTCTTTCAAGCAGAAAAGGTTGATGCAAAATAAATGCCAGGTGATGATCTCCATTAATCTAGACCCTTTTGTTGTCTGGTTTTAAGCATTTCTCAGGGAAATGCAGTTGTGTACCTAGTATGTTCATTCTAGCCAGCAAGAAGTTCACTTTTCTGTATGGCACTAGACTATTCTGTGAAGCAAGCCAGGAGTAACTTGTTTCTAACAGGACATGCACATACAGCTCATCTCTGTGTTTTCAAAGGAAAATGGGTCTGCCCTGAAAGCCCCATTTAAATGTGAGCAATAGCAGCCGAGGAATCAGGAAAGCTCTTGACATCCCTGAGGAGAGCTAGCTGTAGCATCTCTTACTCATTAGGGACCAGAATTCCAAACATTTTTTTTTTCTAGGGAAATTAGAAATGAGAGCATTGGGAACAAATAAATGCAAGTGTCAAAATTATATTATAATCATTAGTAGACATTAAACAAGTCAGATAGTAAATCTGGATTGCCGAAGGATCTGAGACTTCCATGCAAAATATCAGTGGAACAAGGGAAGCTTCAAGATTCAGAGGCAAAAATCTGTCTCTGGATTAGTGATCTAGAAAATTGCTTTTCCCCTGAAGTCATGAAGACAACAGCGCGTGGTATCATTTCCATTTTGGACCACAAATCACTCATAATCACAATAGACTGCTAAGACAAACACTGAGCATCTTTCCAGCTGATAATTCACATGGCAAAGTGAAGGGCGGTGGAGACTTTAAGTTTGAATTATGTGACACAGGAAGGTGGTTAACCTCTGTTGATATCATTGCTTATTCGGAAGACAGAATGCTTCTACTTTATCTTTCTTAGGGTTATAAATTGGAAAACTATAAATATGTGCTCACATTCTGATGAATTGCCCTGAATTGCCTCCTTCATTAATACAATTAGGTTTAGCTTGAATTCAGCTTCATTTTAGATATTAACAGGTCATTCCTTCTCTAGGTTGGAAATCCTTTCAGAGCATGAGAGAAATTCAGTCTGCCTTCAGTGACAACTTCTCTCTTCTTCCCAAACACTTGTAGATAATCTTTGTTTTTCTCTTCTCTTACAGTTCCATCAAATGAAAGAAAAATGCTAGGATTAGATCAAACTGCTAGCACTAAATCATAATTATTGCAAAAAAATACCCCACAAAACAACAGCAACAACAAAATGGTTGCGCATCAGGAAGTAACATATTTGTGTAGAGATGCATTCTGTGCCCCTTGCATTCCAGGGGATCACAGTCTGTCACTATTCTTTCAGTACCTTAGGATGCCATTATTCCTCAAGCATCTTACCTCTATCTACTGGCTGTGAACACCCAGGATGCCATTAGTTAAACTAGATCCCACTTTTAGACATTTGTTTATCATTCTCACATGTCTTCCTATTCACTACATTTTCATGAAAGTAAAATAGATATCTTAACATTATGTAAGTGAACATTTAAATTTAAATGTAGGGTAGATCTGGTAGGAGTTGGGGGGGGGGCAGACAAACATCAGACTAGATTCTCTGAAAAAAAATCTATCTTCAATAAAAAAATTGAAAGCTGTAAAGGTGCATTTATATATCATAAGTTAATATATATGTAAGTGTATGTTATAAACAAAAGTCTAAGAAAGTTATTATTTGCCTCAAATAGTAACTTTATTATTTGTCTCATCTATTTGTCTCCATCCAAAGTGGAGCTAGAAAGTTGAGGAAAGGAACATGTCCTCATACTAATATGTCTAGGGTAAGAATTATTCAAAGTGTTTGCTGGTCTCTCATGCATACTGCTCATAGCAAGAACTTTCTTCAATGACCTCCATGAGGTACAAGGACCATTGGCTAGATGTAGAAAAATCTCTCCCATGAGTGAACTAACATCATCTTCTAGAACACACCCAAACAGTCAGTGTTTTCATTTCATATCTGTGTTCATTTTATTTTCAGATCCCTGCTTCCTTTTGCCTTTCTGAACACATCCATAAGATAAGAGCATCTGCATCTCTGACTGCAGATCTTCCCTTATTCAGAAGTAAAATTGTTATTATTGTAGACTCTCCCCCTGTGGCAATTAAGCTGATAGAGGATAAATTTTTAGACCCAGTTTCATCACATGTTAACTCTGTGAACTTAGGAAGGACTTTTTGGTTTTGTGGCTTCCATTCTATCCTGCTAATCACACCAACGAAAAGGGCGACTGTCCTCATAGGATTGTATCTGTTTCACACCTACTTTCTGTGTGTATTCCTCATGTGCTTCTCTGCACATATTTGTTTACTTGTTTATTTGTTAGTTTGGTAATACTTACATAAGCAAAAGAAAGATGATTTCATTTAAAATCACCCATTAATAATAAATGTTATATGAGTAGAATGTAATATTCAAAGTAAGAAGCAAGCATGATATTATAGTTTCCAATACATCAGTATCACAGTTTTTATGTTTTATTTCTTTTATATGTATGAGTTGTTTTACCTGTATGTATGTCTATGTACCATGTGAATGCCTGGTAAATGTGAAGTTCGAAAATGGTTGTCATATTGGTTGGAACTGGATTTACAGAGGACTGTGAGCAGTCATGTGGTATTAGGAATTGAACCTGGGACTTCTGGAAGAGCAGTTACTGCTTTTGAACATGGAGTCATCTCTCCAGCCATGTATTACATTTTGACAGGTATTTAGTTGACAATCTAAAGTAACTTCTCTCACATTTTAATGTCATCAGGTTGCATGAGATGTATCACCAGATTGTGCCTATCAAACTTTCATTTTTTTTTAACAGAAAAATTGAATTGTGCTAGCAGGCTTATCATTGGATGGAGCATTTACCTAAGTGTTTTAGCTCTAAGTGTTTCTATCTGACTATGGTGCTTCTTTATAAGCAAGCACAGTCACTGGGGTTCTACTGTTAATATATTTGTTCATAAAGAACTATTCACCATTGTTTCATTTTGGGGTGATTTTTTTCCCCTAAGTAGCATTCATCTCACCCATGATGACCGGGCATGTTCTGACTGTGGCATAAATGCTATCAGTGAATGGGCCATGATACATGCTTTGAGCCAACTTTGTAGTTCCTCTTAGAAGAGGTCGTTTGCGCTTCTGCATATCTCACATTGTCTATAAATAGTTGTGTTTTGAGATATTTCTAAAACTTCTTTTAGAAGAGCCAGTTTGTGCCTTTGCATACCTCATAGTGCTGATGGATATTTGTGATTTGAGATATTTCCACGATAACATAATGATTGTTTTAACAACTTAATTAATTATATAATATAAATGAATACTTTGGCTCAGAAACTCTTTTTTAAAAGGTATAATCACTAAGGCTTTTCATTAATAAATAATGAACACTGACATGCTCTAAATTAGTTAACACACAAAACGCTTTTCAATTGACTATTTTACTTCCCTTCTGTTATAGTACTTCAAGAACCCAGAACCTACCAAAAACTTCTGAGTCAATTCTCTACTTTTGTTTTTCATTTGACCTCTGAGTACTGAAAAAGGCTTTAACAACATCTGCTAAGAGATGCTGGGTTTTGCTCACATATGAGGTGCCAATAAGGCACACTGCTTGTCTCCCCAAGATAGTGATTATCGAACAGTTACCTAAACCTGTCATCGCTGTTAGTCCATATAATATTAGACATCTAGATTTATTTCAGAAGGTGTGGATGTATAGAATGACAACCTAAGACTCCAACACTGTGCAGTCCTTTTTTGATGCACACCAATTGTTAAAATACGGTAGGTAAGACTTGCCTTTGTTCTTCCTTGGATTCTGATAGCCTGAAGTTATGCCAAATCAATAAACCAATAATGAAAACCTCCTCAGCTTTCCTTCTCCTTTTTCATGTCTTGAATGTTTTCATTTTATAGAAAGCTTCTAGCATGCTCACCAAGTTCATGCTGACTTTAGTACTGTGAAAAACCTGTGTGTCTAAATCAAATACCCTGCTAGCCTTTATGGATTTACACTACTAATAAGCTTTCTATAAAATTCATAGCTATGAAAGGGCACCATCATCAACACTGGAAAGACTTTGTAAGACCTATACATATGAGAATGTTCCTCTATGTATATTCCTAGACCTGAAAAAAATGCTAGCAATTTTCCTTCTTGATTAGTTATGAGTTTATCTAACTATGTGTTGTGTATCGTTAACTCCTTTTGCTATTTACCCATCTACGTTATATTTATGCATCTTTCCATACACATATTTTCCATACAGTTGCATATATTTACACAACATTAAATGAATACTAAGCTAAACTGTGAAGGGAAGATTGTCATCATATCCGTCTTAGTTTTTACTTGGATTTATGCATCTCACTCTGGCCATAGTAAAATTAGTTCATATAATGTTCATACTTCATGTTTTTTCAGGTTTTAAATCTTTACATATTACCTTTTCCAACTAATATACACTGATTTTTCTCATTGTTAAAGCAAAGTTCCAAATATTCATTTAAATATCCAAACTTAAATACTTCCATTTTTAGAAGAGACTTTGGTGACTTAATAAGCAATATTAGTTGATACAGCAACTTATATATGATATTATCATATTCTATCTAATTCATATACCTTCCCTTTCATAATTTTCTTAATTTTTAAAATATTGATTCTGAAGTTGTAGTGAAATTTAATTTAGGCCATCTTGACATTTTTCCTTCAATTGAAGACGTTTCCTTCTCCTTCATCATTAAGTATCTACTATATCTACTAACAATCCCCAGAGGGGCGTATTAGATATCTGGATTCTACACCCAAAATGTGTGAATTTCAGAGGCTGAAATAACTGTCCCTTCATTTGGTTAGGCTATAATACCCAGATACTCTGGATTCAGATGTTCCATTTAATCATTCCACACTATATTATGGAAGCATTAATGCTTCAGAGTTCTACACATCTGTACTTAGTGTAACATATACTGACGCTCAGCAAAAACCTAATCCCTGAAACCATCTGACTCAATGTTAATAATTTGTGTAATTTATCACCTTTAGATAAATTCTCATCTTTGGTCCAGCAGCTCTTTTCTGTTTCCATTTCATTCTTGCTTATGCAGAAACAAACTGGCTTGAGCATCACACTGAGAGGAATACATCACTGTGAGTCTAAAACAGCCGAGAGCTAATTAAATGCCATGACTTCTCTCATAATTCTGGTTGGAGATGTCTACTTAGAAAGCAAAGGTTTCTTTTAGATCTATCTCTTCTACATGCAATTTTACCTTATGAGGCAAATCAAAAGATTTCCTGCTCTAGGACCCATCTGTGTTTATATCTGTTTGAATTCCATCTCTTTTTATGGATCTGTAAAATTGTCATAGCTTCATAAAATCTAAATTTTCTGATGAGGAATACACTTAATTTGCCCATGTACTATCAGTCATTGGCAATATCACACAGAAATCATACTTATCCTGGCTTCTCTCTGTCATTGTTTTTCCTGAATTATTTTCCCCACTTTTTACAGAACCCACTGCTTCACTGGAGTGATTGAGATGAGTAATAACATAGCCCCAAGTTATTGGACTATGGTGAGGCACTTTCTGTCCTCAAATATAGCAGCCGTTGTTGGGCCCATCACTCTGTTTAAGCCTGAGATGTAAGAATTATTATCTTTATTCACTCTTGACATTAACTGAAGGAAAATCCAAGTAAGAAACTGTTTCTTAGTCAGTCCTTGTCAAGGAGTGTTACAGTCACCAAACACTCCTCTAATTGAGTTGTATTCCTAGTCTTATTGCGAAAACCTCAGGGAGACTTTGAATCGTATCCATGTCTGACTCATAAGTCCCAGAGTGATTTCAAAAGATTGAAGTTACAGGGATTCCAATCCTGAATTAAAGGGCACCAAGTCCTATCTTTTCAATGGTAAAGTGATTTCCCTCCATGCAGCTAAGTCCATCAACTCCTTCATCCTATTTCAAAGCTCATTTTAAAATTCCATTTAACATCTGCTAAAACAGGCATCAAAAAAAACTCTGAAGGTTCTAGAATTCAAGCAAGAGTCCCCGTACAGGACTCTATCTGTTCACAAAGCCCCAAGATTAGGGTAAGTACTTGATGAAGTATGGATGTTAAGAGTATTTTCTGAAAGTCATTTCTACAGTAGTGTCAAAGATTGATATAACATTAGAACTGGAAGGGCTATGGAAAACTCTTAAGTCAGTGAGAAGAGCCAAAATTTTCAGAATGTTATAATCAGATACATTGCAGCTACAGGGAGTTGGAGGATATATTTAGCATCTTTAGAAATTTGGTTTTTCATTCTGTAAAACAGTGGTGCATGATATTACCTTAGAATGTCCTAAGTGTCACATTATATGGTATTCTGTACGACACCTACCAAGGGACCTTTTCTCAAATGTTTTAGTTCTCTCAATTTTATCATCATTGCTATCAGTCTCTTCTAGACTGGGGTTCAGCAAACTAGATCAGTAGCTGAGTCTCAATTAAAACCAACTTTAAAAATAAAATTGTATTGGACCACAGTTACATGCAGTTGTTTGCATATTGTCTGTGGCTATTTCTCTACAATAGCAATGAAAAGCTACTGTAGGGACCATGAATGATTGCTTACCCTGGTTAGTGATTCTGAACCCCCTGGGTCATAATGGAAAGGCCAAAATGCAAGCTGTAGTTTCTATTCTTACTCAAACCATGTTTTCAGGTTTGCATATGATTTTCTTGTATAAACACTGAGGAGGAGGAGTAGAAGGACTCAAGTTGAGCAAACTAGGCTGGTATTAAATATTCTCTAAAGACAGAAAACAAGTATCTCAGACCTGGTGGGTTAGGGGAAAGAAGAGGGAAAGATAGGTGTGTCTGGGGTGTAAGGCATGGGTAAGGATGAGATGGTGTGTCTTTGTGTCTTGAAGTAGCTCTTTCTTGATGGAAAAAGCAAGTGTAGAGTTGAAACATCGATTATAAGATGAACGTGAGAAACTGGGGCAGTTAGATCATGGTTCTACAGTAGTGTTTGATTTTGTTCTAAAGGCTTGAAACCCTGGATATTTTGAAGAGTGGGAGACAAAAGTAACATCCCAAGTTTTCTTTTGAGTTTTATCGACATGAAAGGAGATATAAAAAGTAATTGGCAGATAATGAAACAGACTCAGGAAGAACAGCTGGGAAGGAATATTGATGATGCATATAATGTGCATTTTTCTTTTCGTTTCTTTTATAAAAAATCTTTATTAAATGATTTTATTTATTTACATTCCAAAGGTTGTCCCCCCTCTTGGTCCCCCCTCCTGAGGTCTTTGCCTCACCCCACTCCCACCTCTGAGAGGGTGCTGCCCACTTGCGCATCTACCCCTACTTCACCCCTATCCCACTTCTACCAGCATCTCTCTTCCCCAGGGCATCAAGTTTCCACGGGATGAAACATCCTCTCCTGCTGAGGCCATACAAGGCAGTCCTCTGCTACACATTTGCCTGGTGCCATGAACGAGCCCATGTATGCTCCTTGGTTTTGGGCTTCGTTACTGGGAGCTCTGAGGTACACTTGTTCATCCTGTGGTGTTCCAATACCCTTCAGCTCCTTCAGTCCTTCCTCTAACTTTTCCATATCAGTTCCTGACCTCAACCCAATGGTTGTCTGTAGGTATCTGCATTTGTCTCAGTTCTTTGCTGGTGGAGTCTCTCAGAGGACAGCCATGCCAGGCTCCTGTCTGCATGTTCAATATGGCCTCAGTAATGGTGTCAGGATTTGATGTGCACACATGGGATGGATCCCAAGCTGGGCCAGTCACTGGATGGCCATTCTTTTAAGTCTCTGATCCATTTTTTGTCCTTGCATTTCCTTTAGACAGAAACAATTCTGGGTAAAAAATTTTGAAGAAGGGTAGGTGGTCCCCTGCCTCAACTGGGGACTATGTCTATCTACTGGAGGTACTCTCATACAGTTCCATCCCCTCAATGTTGGGCATTTCTACTAGTGTCATCCCCATTGAGTCCTGGTAGCTTCTCACATATCAGGTCTCTGGGACTTTCTAAAGGTTACCCCTACCCCCTGACTCCAGTGATACATGTTTTGATACATTCTCCTGGCCCTCTAGGCATCCCTCCTGTCTCTCCTCCTATCTTATTCTGCCCCCTCCCCATTTCTTCTCACCATCCTACCTAGTTTCTTCTTTCCTTCTGCCTCCTTATAATTCTTTATTTTTTAACATTTTTTTTATTATTAGGTATTTTCCTCGTTTACATTTTCAATGCTATCCCAAAGGTCCCCCATACCCACCCCCCAATCCCCTACCCACCCACTCTCCCTATTTGGCCCTGGCGTTCCCCTGTACTGGGGCATATAAAGTTTGCAAGTCCAATGGGCCTCTCTTTGCAGTGATGGCTGACTAGGCCATCTTTTGATACATATGCAGCTAAAGACAAGAGCTCCTGGGTACTGGTTAGTTCATATTGTTGTTCCACCTATAGGGTTGCAGTTCCCTTTAGCTCCTTGGGTACTTTCTCTAGCTCCTCCATTGGTGGCCGTGTGACCCATCCAATAGCTGACTGTGATCATCCACTTCTGTGTTTGCTAGGCCCCGGCATAGTCTCACAAAAGAGAGCTATATCTGGGTCCTTTCAGCAAAATCTTGCTAGTGTATGCAATGGTGTCAGCATTTGGAAGCTGATTATGGGATGGATCCCTGCATATGTTTCAGGTTTCTTAGTTAAATATTAACAGAAATGAAAACTTTGAAAAACTCATATTGGTTAGCAAGTTGACAATTTGTTTTCACATTTAATTAAGTCATTTTTCATGGCAACCCAAAGTAAGATAAGGATCAAGTCTCATTAATAATAGTTTAAATAAGGTAGCATTAGCCCTTTTTACAGTGACAATCAGATAATTCCCAAATAAGTCTATGGATATCAGGCCCATAACATTGCTAACAGCTTTTAGCTTCTACATACTTACTTTCAGATTGTGTATATGACATAGGCTTTATTTCTAATGACACTAACACAAATTTGAGAGATATCCACAATTATCATTTGTCTTGTTCAGGTAAATGGTCCCTGTAGATAAAAAAGGGAAGCAACATGCCCAAAGTTTGAGCTGAGGATGTTCAAATATAACTCACCTCTCTCTTTCACGTAATGCATGATTAAAAAGTGCAACAGACAACATTTTCTGTCTCAGACAAGTGACAATTGTGTCAAGGACTTGAAACAAATATTTGTTAAGTGATGAATGGAAATCTTATGTCTGTGACCTTGATGAGTTTAGTAACTGTGCCATACTACATAATTTAGTAGCTATGATCAACTCTTCAATAATAGAACTAAATCTTTTCTCTATGTCTATAATTATGCTGAATAGTATTGAGTTCCCCTAAACTATTTGCAAGTGTTTTTCTATATGGCATAATGTATTTATTGTAACATTGCATAAGTTGTCAAGAATGTTGCCATTAAGTAATTAATTTAAACTTGATAATAGCCTTCTAATTTCCCTATTTTGGGTATAAAATCTGTAGTTTAGGGGGATTATATGACCATGGTTACATAAATAATAATATTTACCTAATGAGTTCACTTGTGTTTTATTTCCACTGTATTAATATGTACTCACTGATAAGTGGATATTAGCCCAGAAACTTAGAACACCCAAGATATAAGTTACAATTTGCAAAACACATGAAACTCAAGAATAACGAAGACCAAAGTGTGGACACTTTGCCCCTTCTTAGAATTGGGAACAAAACACCCATGGAAGGAGTTACAGAGACAAAGTTTGGAGCTGAGACAAAAGGATGGACCATCTAAAGACTGCCATATCCAGGGATCCATCACATAATCAACCTCCAAATGCTGGCACCATTGCATACACTAGCAAGATTGTGCTGATAGGACCCTGATATAGCTGTCTCTAGTGAGACTACGCCAGAGCCTAGCAAACACATAAGTGGATGCTCACAGTCAGCTATTGGATGGATCACAGGGCCCCCAATGGAGGAGCTAGAGAAAATACCCAAGGAGCTAAAGGGATCTACAGTCCTATAGGTGGAACAACATTATGAACTAACCAGTACCCGGGAGCTCTTGACTCTAGCTGCATATGTATCAAAAGATGGCCTAGTCGGCCATCCTGGAAAGAGAGGCCCATTGGACTTGCAAAATTTATATGCTCCAGTACAGGGGGACGCCAGGGCCAAAAAGTGAGAGGGGTGGGTAGGGGGGTGGGGGGGAGGGGATGAGGGACTTTTGGGATAACATTGGAAATGTAAATGAGGAAAATGCCTAATTAAAAAAAAAGATTGCTGCCTATCAGGATGAAAAAATTGTAGACATATAGGAAATATAAAAATAAGCACATAAGTTCATCAATATATTATACATGCATATATTTATATTATGAAGATATATAAATATTAATACACATAAAACAATTAACAGACAATAAATACAATAATAACTGTTTATAGGTCTGTATTGCTAGAATGCAGGTCAAGGAGTCACACAGATATTGTGTCACAGAAATTTCTGTGTTCCCTGCAAACCCTTCATCTCTCCCTTAAGGATAAAGTACCTTACCTTTTCTAGTTGAGTTCTAAGTTTGATTGACATATAGTGATCTACATGTTTATAGGAGAGAATATTATGTTTTGATATATTAACACATTATGTAGTGACAAAATCAGGGTAATTATCATATCTATTATCATAAACATTCATCATACCTAAATGATTATAAACATCATTTCCACAAAACAGTGACTATAATTATTCTGATTTCTGAGATGGCATATATTGGTTTTATCTATTATGTACTTTATATAAATGGGAAAAAATGATATGTGTCTCTCCATTCCAGAAGCAAGAACAAGTTCTCATCAGTGTTGGCTGTAAACATGGAAAATGGTATCAGAGTGAAAGAATTTTGCTGTATAGAACACCTGCTTGCCAGGATTGCCTTGGATTCTGGTGAAAGTGAATACAGTTACCATCAATGATCCTTTTTTTTCCTTTGCATTAACTATATGGTCTTCATATTCCAGTATGATCTTGATGAGCAAATCTTATGGCAAAGTCAAGCCTGAATATCTAATTGGGTAATGCCAGTGTTAAGTATGTCATTGATTGTGCTGATATCTTTAATACCATAGATAACACTGAAAACCATACTTGAAGGGAGGAGCCAAAGTAGATTCCATTTTAGCCCTTTCTATGGATGTTAATGAGTTTGTGATAGGTATAAGCCACAAGAAGTATGAAAACTTTCCCAAGAACCCTTAAAAGAATTAGCAATGCCTCTTACACCATAAACTCCTCCCTTGCTGCCCACACCACCACGTTTAGGTAAATGTCATCCATGTCAACATCAGCATTTTGGAAAGAATCCAGACCACAGTCTGTGCCATCATTATCACTTGGGGAAGCAACATCATAGTAGTGAAGTTGCAAGAACATCATCCCTGTATCGATTAGAAGTGCCAAGATTTGGGCAAGATCATCCTTGAGTTGAACAGGAAACTCACTGGCATGGTCTCCCATATTCCTACTCTCAAAGTATCTATCAGGGATTTAACCTGTGCCTGGAGAAAACTGTCAAATGTGATGACACTAAGAAGTGGATGCTCACAGTCATCTATTGGATAGAACACAGGGCCCCTAATGAAGGAGCTAGAGAAAGTACCCAAGGAGCTGAAGGGGTCTGCAACCCTATAGGAGGAATAGGAATATGAACTAACCAGTACCCTCCCCAGAGCTTTTGTCTCTAGTTGCATATGTAGCAGAGAATGGCCTAGTTGGCCATCAATGGGAGGAGAGGCCCTTAGTCTTGTGAAGATAATATGCCCCAGTACAGGGGAATGCCAGAGCCAGGGAGTGGGAGTGGGTGTGTTGGACAGCAGGGCAGGGGGAGGATATAGGGGACTTTCAGAGAGGAAACTAGGAAAGGGGATAGCACTTGAAATATAAATGAAGAAAATACATAAAAACATATAAAAGAAAGAAAGAAAGAGAAAACATAAAAAGAAAAAAAAGAAGAAGGAGAAGTCAATGACACAACAGAGGGTACTCTAAAAGGTATCTTTCTCTCTACTGAGTACCAGTTTGTCTCATGTAATTTTATCAGCAACAACCACTCTTCTACATTTGATACTGATAAAGATACATTTTCCAAATCACACTTTGTCAAAGTCATTGCCTGATACAACAAAGTTTTGGCTACAGCAAGAGGATGGTTGATTCTGTAGCCTACTCCACTTCCAAGGAATGAGAAGTCCTGGATAAACCAACCCAGAAGGAACACATGAGAAGGAGAGGTCCTTAGGTGATGAGGAGGCCCAGACTCCACCCAGCCACCAACACATGGCTAATTCTCCCTTAAAGTCTCCAACTCAGACCTTCAGAAGAATTAGAAGCACTTAGGAAAACTGACTCTCTCTCTTATAATGAATAAAGTTCCCTGCATCCAGGCAGTCTACACAGAGACTCAAAGTCTCAAAAAGTCTAATTATTGTTTATTGCTATAAGAAGGTGTCATGGGAAAGTTAACTACAATTGGGAGTTATAGATTGATGATGATAGGGACTGGAATGGGAGAATCAAAAATGGAGTAGGAGGAAATACAGCGATAAGGCAGGGAATATGGGGAAGGACATTTAAAACTAAGGGCTATTTGAGGGCTCATGTGGAAATTACAGTAGATACCTCCTATTATATAGACATATATGAAGGTGATCTAAATAAAATCACCAAAATAATAGGAAGGTAGTGCTCCAACTGGACATTTTTTGACACCAAATGAAGTTTCTAGTACCAAAATGGGTTACATCTAATTCCCATGGGAACCCCAAAATTGTATGGCCAAGGCTTTTGGTGGCTCTCATTAAATGAACAGTAAGGCCTTCTTGCTGATAACTGACACAATTGATTGAACATGGAGAAGTCCATATGGTGCCTATCTAAAGCCTTTACTCCTATAAACTAGTATTTACGGTACTAGAAAGTACACTGTGTATCACCAAAAGAAAGGCAAGCACCACATCCTTTGCTCTACAAGCATGCCTGCCAGATGCACTGGTACAATAGAGGCACAGTGCATTTGAGAGTAACTGGTCAATATCTTATTGAGTGAAAGTACACTCCACGAGATGGAACTCACACCAGACACTCCTTTGATGGCCAAGAATCTGAGACTAGATAGGCCAGAGACTCAGGGGAAACCAAACACTGCTATTCTGCTAAAGGAATAAAGCAATAAAATGACTCCCAACAACATCCTGCTATATGCATAGATCCTTGTTTTAGTCGTCAACAGAGACGCTTCCTCTTGCAACAGATAGGAAGAAAAACAGAGACACATGGCCAGACCACATAGCAAAGAATAAGAGATTTGAAACACCAAGCCCAGAAAAGGATATCTCCATCAAATCCCTCATCTAATAGCTCGGGAGACTCTACTGTGAAGGCAGAAGGAGTGTAAAAGCCAGAGGCGATGGAGGACACCAGAAAAATGAGGTCTACTAGACACAGCATGGCTGGTGTGTGTGTGTGTGTGTGTGTGTGTGTGTGTGTGTGTGTGTGTGTGTGTGTACATATATACCTACACACATATGACCTCACAGAAAAAAATAGCAACATGCACAGGACCTGAATGGTCTGCACCAGCTGGTGCCCTAGAAATGAGAAGTAGATACAAACTCTCATCCTTAACCCAGAAGCTATGTCCGATTGGTAGTCACGGCACAGGATCCGTTTTCTCCAAGGAAATCTCACTTGGGAAACAAACTATTTTTAAGTGTAGCTCCCCGACCATGCCCAGTAGTAGACGGGACTGTGCAGGTTCTTTGTCGCATAATTTTAAGTCAGTGCATTTGTTTTATTTATGTATGTATGTATGTATGTATGTATGTATGTATGTATGTATGTTTGTTTGTTTGTTTTCCCCTATCTTTTGATAGGTATTCTTGTTTCCAGTTTGGAAGTTTGTAGGAATCCTGGGTTTGTGAACATGTGTATCTCTATATCTGTGGGCATTTTTAATGCTTTTCCTATGACTTTTTCTTGTTTGAATGTATTGTAATATTCTGATTTCTTTCTTTGTGATTTATCTTATGTTATTTTCTATTATTTCTTAGATCCTGCTTGCTTTCTAAGGAGATACAGAATGGCTGTTGATCCAGATGGGGGTGAGATGTGGGGAAGAATTGGAAAAAAATAAAGGGAAGGGAAACTGTAATCAGAATATATTTATGAAAAAAAAACTACTTTCAGTTAAAGAAAAAAAGATAAGAAAATTTTACTTAACAAAAAGAGTGGTTAGGGACATAACCTGATGTGTGCAATAGTTTTATATTAAATATTAATTTAAAGAACTCATAAAAGATACACGGGGTGAATAAGCTAAAATTATTTAGAAAAATGTAAATATTAAGAGATTGAACCTAATCAAAAAAAACAGAAGTTGAAAACAGTATGCACAATACAATCTCAGTTTTCTTTTTTAAAGAAAAATTGTGTGTGTGCACACATTTGGACACATATATGTTCTTATAGAAAGTCGCCAGAAAAATATTAGCTAAAGATCTTACTGGCAGTGATCTGGGGTTATGATCACTTTTACTATTGTTAACCCTTTTAACAATATTTACTGTCTTCATTTTCAGCAATTCTGAAGTGTGTGAATTCTGACTACCTGTTAATAATCAGAAATTATTAAGCCATTCAGTACATAAATAGTGGTGGATGATTAATGCAATGATAGCAGAATAATAGCACTGTGATGAGAAGCTATTAATTAGCATTAAGTCTGCTAAGGATGTGCTAAGTATTGCATAAACACCATGTCTGTTGACCCTCATTAAATCCCTGTGAACCAAGGGCTGCTTCCTTCATATTTTATAGGTGGGGAAACTGAAGTTCACAGAGGTTTATCAACTTGCCTGGAGACACGGAGAGCAAGTGCTGGCAAATACGTGTGCAGCCTGGATCTGTCTGCATGTAAATGATTCTCATTTAATTGCTGTGTATACTGTGTCTTATGAGCCTTTTAGCAACATCATTACCTCATTGAAAGTTCCACTAACACTGTGTTGTACATACAAAATGCATTGGCTATTTCATAAACTGTCCATCAGAGTAGCCATCACATTAAGAAATTACTAAGCTCCTGTCAGCAAGCACTTGCTGGCATCCACAGTAGTGTCTGGGTTTGGTGAGTGTATGTGGGATGGATCCCCAGGTGGAGCAGTCTTTAGCTGTCTCCTGAGAGGCTCTGACAGTGCCTGGAAAATACAGAGGTGGATGCTCTCAGCCATCCATTGGGCAGAGCACAAGGTCCCCAATGAAGAAGCTAGAGAAAGGACCCAAGAAGCTGAAGGGGTCTGCAGCCCCATAGGAGGAAAAACAATATGAATCAACCAGTACCCCCAGAGCTCCCATGGACTAAACCATCAACCAAAGAGCACACATGGAGTGACCCATGGCTCCAGCTGCATATGCAGCAGAGGATGGCCTAGTCAGTCATCAATGGGAGGAGAGGCCCTTGGTCCTGTGAAGGCTTGGTGCCCCAGTGTGGGGGAATGACAGGGAGGCAGGAGTGGGTGGGTTGGTGAGTAGGTGGAAGGGCAATGGGACAGGGAGTTTTCAGAGGGGAAACCACGAAAGGAGATAACATTCGAAATGCAAATAAAGAAAATATCTAATAAAAAAAGAAAAAAGAAAATATTAAGCTATTGTATAGAGAAATGTAGGAAGTCAGAAAAAAACTTGCTTCACTGATAAAGAACTCTCAACCTAGTGAAATTTAATCACTGTAGAGAAAATTTGATTATATTTACTTTTGGAAGACTCAATTTTAGTGTAGAAAAGTAAAAATATTTGAAAGAATTTTCTGCAGTATGTAACCATTCTAATAAACTTCGGCAAAATATTTAATAACATTTTATACAGATGCTTATATTAAAATGATAGTTTTGGAGAATGAATCTTTAGATAAAAAATTATTAATGTTTTCAGTAGATATGGAAAAGCATAAACTAAATCTTAATTAAAGACCTTCATAAATATGTACTAAGTATGCTTAAGAAAATTTTGCTTATTCCCTTATGGTTGAAAAGAATTGTTCTAGAAGATTCATTTTCCACAATCACATATATTTCATGTATGTGGGTAATTTCATTTTAAAGTTCACCAAGATTTATGTCTCAATTAAACTTAATTGAACAAAGTAGTAGTATACAAAAAGATCAGTAGGTAGAGAAAGCTAAGAGAAAACAACAGCTAGCTCACATTAGATGTTTCTCTTTAAAATAGCATTAAAATGTCAGAAATTTTTCTTCCAATGAAATAAGAAAACATAACTGTTGTTATTGAATATTTTTGTTAATGAGCAAGTCAGGAATAATTGGTGTGTGGGGGGGAGTATTTCAGCTGAATGTTAAGGGCATGGAAAAGATGGATTATGTTAGCTGGAAATCTGGTTAAGCCCGGAAATAAATACAACTCATTTAATATTTCTGACCTCTTTTGAATCACAAGGATAAGAGCACATATGTTTTGCTTGTTTTGTTTTATATTGTATTGTGTTGTATTTTGGTTCTCTGTCACTTTGTGTCTCTCTGTATTTGTCTTTCTCTGTCTCTTTCTGTCTCTATCTCTCTCCCTCCCTCCCTCCCTCCCTCCCTCCCTCCCTCCCTCCCTCCCTCCCTCTCTCTCTTCTTGCCTTTCTCCACAATCTTCATTTTCTCAGCAATGCATCACAGAGTTGAGCTGTGTCTCTTGTCTGAGATAATACTGATTGCAAAGAGATGGGAAGAAGAGGCAAAGAGGAAGTTTTACACTTAGAATACAATTCATTTTCATGTAAGTCTCTTTTTTTCCAAGTGCTTTCTGAAAGAAACTCTGGTAAATGAGAAAATTATTCTAAAAATATTTTCACTAGTCTGAATTCACAAACTATCGAGATCTCCTAAGGAGATAAATGCAGTCTAGCATAGAACACACAATCTGATTCTCTCCTTAAATTTTACATTTTTAACTAAGGATAGATTTCATGACTGATGTGACCCCAGAGACAGTTTTTTTTCCTTTTAAATTAAAGAAACTGCTTCTTCTTTTCCTACACTGGACCTCTCTGTCAGAGACAATTAAATAAAGAAAATGTTGTTACCAAGATTTAGTGCTACCAAGTCTTTAGAAGATAACAATTGTCCTTTATGTTCGAGATTATAATAAAATTACAGAGTTTCTCATTTCCTTTACATCCTCCAAACTGTCCCATATAACCCTCCTTGATCTCTTTCAAATCCTTTTATTTATTTATTTATTTATTTATTTATTTATCATTACGTGTTGGGTAACAGTTGTCTTAATACAGGTGGCGCTCTAGGAGTTTACAGTAGAGCTAGTCAATCCACTCAGTTCCCATGTACAGAAATCATTCTTAAAGCTAACTCTACCCTCTGCTGTCACCCATCGAAGACATAGACCTTATCTCCACTCCTTTTCAATTTAGTCTTCCATGCTGTTTCCATTAAAAAGAAAGCATCTCTTCTATGTCTGCTACATAAAATCATGTTAAGAGCAAAGCTGGGGCTGAGTGCTAACTCATTCCCTGCTGAAGCTTCACTGTAGAGATCCATGGGAAATCAGTCAGTATTGTATAAATGTGGAGCTGTGGTTGGCATTACATAGCACGTACTTATGGGGCAGGGTGGAGACAGCAAGGAGAACACAAGAGTGTAGGACCCTGAGTCACAGCCTAAAAATTCTCTCTATCAGTTCACTTGTGATGGTATTTGGGGAAATTAATTAAGTTTTTTTCACTAGAATCTATTTTTCAAAGGATTACACTAAAATAAAGGTCTTGGAAATAATGTGGCAAACAGTATGTACCCTACAAAATTAGCTGCTGTTTTCACAAACATCACCTCTTCTGACTCATAGTATTGCCTTACTTTGTTTTGCCACTCACTCTGTCTCTTAATGGCTTCATTGTCAACTGGCTTAACCTAACTGAATTTGTTAGTTATACTAGCCTTATGATGAACTGGTATCATTCAGAAGATAGAGCCAATTTATGACAAGGATCCTATTTTCTATTCTAGAACTTCTTCCAATTATATGCAAAAACCAATGTAACCCTCTGATAGTCTATATGAAATTGTCCCCTTTTCAAATTTTACCAAATGAAAGATACTATGATAATAAAATATTATCATGATGAGGTAAGGTTCTCTCTCTAGTGAATCACATTAAACTTGTGGGAAGAAATTCCTACTATTGGATATAAATATTTTCATGATTGAAAGCAGAGGATTTTCAGAAGGAAGACCCAGGAATCATTGATTAGACATATGGTGTGGGGTATCCAGAGACTTGATCAAGAACATGAATCCATTATTCAGTACTTGACAGTTACATCACTTCAGCAAGTGGGTATTGTTAATGTACAGAACAGGCTGCAAAATGAGTCACTTCTCTATGTTGAAAATTGGTATGGTTGTAGAAAAACAAGAATATTATCTCATAAAATTTCAAAGATGGTAGAACTGATGAAGAACTCTAAGGAGAGATTGTGAGCTAAAATACTCTAGTTGAATTTTTGAAAATAATTCTTAGTCAATAAAGAGATGTACACAGATAGACTAGACAATTGTCAGTCTGACTAGTAAATATTGATGCCAACTAATAGCAGGCTTTCTTTTTTTTTTTTTTTTAGGAGTACTTTTCAGCACTTTTTTTTTCCATTTTTTATTAGGTATTTCGCTCATTTACATTTGCAATGCTATACCAAAAGTCCCCCATAGCCACCCACCCCCTCTCCCCTACCCACCCACTCCCCTTTTATGGCCCTGGCGTTCGCCTGTACTGGGGCATATAAAGTTTGCGTGTCCAATGGGCCTCTCTTTCCAGTGATGGCCGACTAGGCCATCTTTTGATGCATATGCAGCTAGAGTCAAGAGCTCCGGGGTACTGGTTAGTTCATAATGTTGTTCCACCTATAGGGTTGCAGATCCCTTTAGCTTCTTTGGTACTTTCTCTAGCTCCTTCATTGGGGGCCATGTGATCCATCCAATAGCCGACTGTGAGCATCCACTTCTATGTTTGCTAGGCCCAGGCATACTCTGACAAGAGACAGCTATATCAGGGTCCTTTCAGCATAATCTTGCTAGTGTATGCAATGGTGTCAGCATTTGGAAGCTGATTATGGGATGGATCCCCGGATATGCTAGTGTCTACATGGTCCATCCTTTTATCTCAGCTCCAAACTTTGTCTCTGTAACTCCTTCCAAGGGTGTTTTGTTCCCACTTCTAAGGAGGGGCATAGTGTTCACACTTCAGTCTTCATTTTTCTTGAGTTTCATGTGTTTAGGAAATTGTAACTTATATCTTGGGTATCTTAGGTTTTGGGCTAATATCCACTTATCAGTGAGTACATATTGTGTGAGTTCCTTTGTGAATGTGTTACCTCACTCAGGATGATGCCCTCCAGGTCCATCCATTTGGCTAGGAATTTCATAAATTCATTCTTTTTAATAGCTGAGTAGTACTCCATTGTGTAGATGTACCACATTTTCTGTATCCATTCCTCTGTTGAGGGGCATCTGGGTTCCTTCCAGCTTCTGGCTATTATAAATAAGGCTGCTATGAACATAGTGGAGCATGTGTCCTTCTTACCAGTTGGGGCATCTTCTGGATATATGCCCAGGAGAGGTATTGCTGGATCCTCCGGTAGTACTATATCCAGTTTTCTGAGGAACCGCCAGACTGATTTCCATAGTGGTTGTACAAGCCTGCAATCCCACCAACAATGGAGGAGTGTTCCTCTTTCTCCACATCCACGCCAGCATCTGCTGTCACCTGAATTTTTGATCTTAGCCATTCTGACTGGTGTGAGGTGGAATCTCAGGGTTGTTTTGATTTGCATTTCCCTGATGATTAAGGATGTTGAGCATTTTTTCAGGTGCTTCTCAATAGCAGGCTTTCTTGAACAGAAGGATCTGCCTGCAAATTACTAAGGCTGGACTACCAGAAGCACATCAATACTTCACTAGCTATATTGCCTGGATAGTAACAAGTATCATCATATCACCTTATACCATATATTTAAACTAAGTTGTATTCTAGTACTCTAGACCAAAGTCAAAATAATGAAACCTTGAAATGATAGATTGTGACCTTTTTCCCTATGTATGAAAAGAAAACTCAAGAGAAAATTCTTTATACTTGCTCTTCGCCAAAAGACCAAGAAGCTATGAGAAAATATTTAGAGCTCTCAATTCCTATAGGGTATAGTGTTTGAAGATATAGAGGCTTAAACATAAAAAAGAGTCTATAGATATTATGAAATTTTACTACCTTATAGGAAAAAGATAGCACTAAAATATAATGTACATTATTCTGAAGCTAAAAATAGTGGATTGTTGTGTTGTATCAAAGCTGAATAAGAGACTGCTCTCTGGCCAGGAGATAACTCAAAAATGATGAAAGTTTTATGAATCAAAAATCATGTTTCCTTGCTCCCTTTCCTTTGAGAGCATTCATATACATACATACATACATACATACATACATACATACATACATGTGTGTGTGTGTAATTAAGACTACTGAAAGAAAGAAGTGCTAATAAAAACTAAGAACTTACAGATACTGCTATGAGAAAGATGAATAGAGTATGCTTCCTGCTTTTCCCCAATCTCCCCATTTCATACAAGCAGCATTCCCACATGCAAGTATCCAACTAAAAGTGTTTTGTGATTCTTCTATCATCTTGTTGTTCAACCCAAATTTAATTTGGCTTAGGAAGAAAAAAAGCCAACCTCTAATCTGAACCCTTGGAAGACAGAGGGTATTGTAATTAGTCTTTACTGTCAGTCTTTGAATGAGGAATGCCAACTTTACTGTGTTAGTCCACCTTTGCAGATATGAGAAATCAATGTTTTTACCGAAGCCTTATTACACTATTTTAATACTGAGGCTGAGTTAAAGTGAGGGTCCTAAGCAGCCTGGGGGAAAAAATGAGAAAGGGAATCAAATCAGTTGCTAAGAGATCTTTGGGTTATTGAATTCAGATAACCTCTCCTTTGTGTTCAGCTGAAGTAATGACTACTTTTCTATTCATTTTAAGTTTCTCTTAACTCTTAAGAAACAAAGCTGAGTGCTGGGGAGATGTCTCAGTAGGCAAAAGGACTGGTCATGACAGACTAACAGCCTGTGCTTGGATTCCTTAAACCCATGTAAGCAAATCCACCTGATGGTAAGAGGGTTCAGCAGGTACAAGCATTTTCTGCAAAGCGTGATGGCCTCACTTTATCCTAGAAACCTACTTGGTAGACAGAGAGAAATTTGCAGATTGCAAGTTGTCCTCTGCTGGCCACTTGCATGCCATGATATGTTCTTACCATTGCCATTACTCACCTACTCATGTGCATATGTGAACACACAGAAAACAAATACATAAAAATGCAACACTTGTTTCTGAAAGAAATACAAGGAGATGGCAGTCATCTGTAATCTCAGCTTCCATGATGAGATAGGAAGTAGAAAACGGAGTTGCTTAGAAGCTCATAGGTTAATTAGCTTGGAGTACACAATACATTAGCAAAATTAAAGGAGACTCTCACTGAGCAATATGGAAGGGAAGGCAAGAACTGACTCCTGAAGGTAGTAAGCTTCATACTCAACATGGCACGAACGTACCTTCACTTAAACACACACACACACACACACACACACACACACACACACACACACACAAGATTCTACAGAGTATCTGATTGACTAAACCTGGCAAACTTGCAGTCCATTAATCTGATATCTATAACAGATGCTAATTCCAGCATGTACTTTGTTACTACTCATAGCATGACCCAATGCCAAATCCTAATAACCATGCTTTTCTTATTGAGGCTTGTCTTTGAGATAGAATATCTAGGACATATTCTACTCTAGATCTTTGGTATCATTGTGTGGTCTTCTTGGAGCTATCATGAGTCATCTTGAATGTTCACAATTCCCACTCTCTTGAGATGGGCCAAGATCCAATAACATTTCTCTTCACCTATTCTTCCTTTATAAATTTCCATTTGTATTCAGTATTTGAAAACTTTGTATGTGAGTACAATGTATCTTGAGCATATTCATCCTTCATTTCCCCCTCCAGCTCCCCATACATAGTACCTCCCATGACACGTCCTTCCCAACTTCATGTACCACTCTTTATAACCCCCTACCGCCATGTGCATATGGTCAGCTTTAATTTGGTATCTTTGTCTCTTTTATGTTCATTCTTCATGCAAGATAATAGAAGTCAGTTCATGGTTAATGTCTGTGGTCTAAGACTTGGTTAAATAATTACCATGAATCCTTGCAACCCCAAACTTCCAAATTTGACTCTGTGCAACTCATCATGCCTAGCTCAGCTGTTTTGGTACTATAGATTATCTCCCCATGTTCACTGCTCAGTGTGCTCACCATACTGTGCCTGTGTCCTTCCACCTCTACAATATTCAGAAATTGTCTCTTGGAAGAAAGGTGAGATCAAGGAGGGACCTTTCTGTCTGAGACATGTTTTCTTACAGAAATTGCTATTGTGTGTTTCTGGTTGTACAGTGCCTGAAATGTTGTGTTCCTTAACATGGTTTTAGACAGTTTTAGATGTTAGGAGCAGAAAGACTGGCCAAGCTCAGCTTCTTCCCTCATGGCCAGAAACCAGATTGTGGCAATAATATTCACTAAATTGCATGTTCTAACTTAAATACACCCAATACTTTTCTGTAAAAATATAAAACAATCTTAAAATATAAGCAAACATGCGTGAATTTTATAGAAAAGTAGCATGTTAATTCAGTAGGTATGTACTGAAGTAGACAGAGCAGGGTTTCAGTCATACTGCAATGGGGAATTGCAAGTTATTGCTGTGATTTCAACATTAGTACTGCATAGTACTGGCAAGTTAAGCAGGAAGGGAAAGAAGAAATTGCCTTCAGGAGGTGGATATTTCCTTTCTTACTGAAATGGCAACACAGAAGAACAGGACCAGCAGGAGATAAATATTTAGATGTGAGTATAGAAAGATGGGAGACCCCAGGGCGGGCTTATGAGATGCTTACCCAAGGCACCAACACAAACCTACTCCCTAACCTCCTACCCTGATGGATGTCATTCTGGCTTCATAAAGCTTCCCCCCCCTCTCTCTCCTCCCTCCCTCCCTTCCTCCCTCCCTCCCTTCCTCTCTCCCTCCCCTCCTTCCCACTCTTGAATTTTGTTCTGTTGTCTTTCCCAGACAGTCAATTCCATGGCTGTCTCCTGAAATGAAATCTGCTAACACCAGGATCCTCATTACATTAGCTCAGTTAAATTAGACAAAGACACATAAAGTCACTAATGAGTACAGAATTTGGATCAATGATAAGTCTGCCCAATGATGAATAAAAGCACAGGTTCATTCTTTTCTCTCTTTGTGAGGCCAGATTTGTAAAACTGCTTATAAAATGGATGAATCATGTCTGTTGTTTTGCTAATAGACAAAAATAAGCAACATAGAAGCCCCTTTAAAAGAGGTTATTTGGCTTTTGGTGAGTGACTCAAAATGAAAAGGAACATCTTGTTCTCCCATGAAACCATACTGGCAAAGATACAGCTTCAAATATTCAGCTATGCTCAGCATTCAGGCACTAAATTTTATAACAGTTTAGGACAGGGACCTTATTTATAATAGCACAGCCCAGCTGCCCATAAACAGTAGCATGGATAAATAGCATGTAATAGATTTACATCTGAAACAATTACAGCAGAACTATTAAAATAGAGCAACATTAATAAATCCTTTAAAATACTGAATAGAAGACCCATAGACAGCAGAACACAAATGACTATGGCTTCACCTACAGTGAATTCATTTACAGTATTTTGAGTGAAAATTATTTACTGCTAAAGAGAATTTCATAACGCAGATATGAAAGGGAAGAAGGAAGCTGGGGTAGTTGTATTACTTTATTCTGAATGATTCTTGCATGAATGATCCATTTTGTGACTACATTGTAATCTGTATATTTGTAATTGTTAAACATTTATGAATATAGTATATTTTAAGACCATGTTTGATTTAACATGAGGCAGTATTCAAAACTAAACATATGATTTCAAATTTTGAGGTTCCTTACTTTATTTTTAAATAGTATGAGTAAGGGATTCTATCCAATTGAGGTGGGTTAGGTAAAACAGTTTTTATCCATTTTTAAGAGCTACATATATGACTTGCTTCATATTTTCTGAGTGCAAAGGGTTCTTTTCTATTTGTTTAAAACCATGACATAATTTTTATAATGACATTTAAAATAGATTTCTCTTTGAATTTGGGGTTCTTTGAGCTACATTGGGAATAAGGTGGGAATAGGCTACATTCCCATTCTAATAGAAATGGTAACAAGATAATTAGTAATATCACAAAAGGGCTAAATTCCAATGCCTACAGAGTTTTTCATGCAAAACTTTAATGCTCCCGGCATTCTGTTACAGTTGAATGGCACAGATATCACAGTATTTTGATATCCAAGTACCCACTCACTGAGAATATCCATTAGTAAGTGAAAGGGACAGTGTGTTGGCAAATACAGATGGCCTTGGCCTGCCAGATAAGGACTTTCCAAGGGCCCTTGACATATTCGACCAGGTGGAGATGTGCTTTCTGGCTCTGAGCTCTCCTATTGAGCCAACTTGTCTAGAATAAAATAAATGAACACAAACTTTTCTCAAACTCCAAGGTAATTTATCACAGACCAGAAGCTTCACTTTGAAAAATCTTCACCTGTCATTCAAAGTGTCTGCTTTCTCTGTAGATGACATTCCATTATATCCACGAGCAACACATCATCTTGTCAAGAGGCACATGGAAGCCAAATCATGACCTTCCTTAATTATTTGGCCTCTAATACAAAGGAGGGGACTTTTAACACATATGCTTGTGCTTTATCAAATAAAGCAAGGACTTTTATAATGTGGATGTAAGCCAAGATAACATTAACTCAAAGACATGATACCTACAAGCAATAAAAACTCACACTAGCATGCTATTTCCTGCACTTTAAATGTTACATCACTCTGGATCGCATTAGAAAATACTAAACCATCATACAGAGTCTGGAAATAGGAGGTTAAAAGTAGGAGTTAGGGCTTAAACAGATGATTGAGAAAGTTAAGATATGGATTACCACATCTGAGCAGTGGAGAGGTGCTTATTTCAAACCCTAAGTGCTGAACTTAGGAACAATGTCTCAAATCACTGGTATGTCTGCCAAACACCACCACCAAAGAAAGAGATCGTGAGGTGATGTAGAAGTCTCTACCTTATGATAGCCTTGGCTATTCAAACAAAGCATTCTGTGCTTCATTTTCTTCCAAATCACACATGATTTTCCCAAAACAGATAGTTCTAAGCAAGGCTGCATGGTGTACTGCATTCTACGCAACAGAGTTCAGTCTTAAAAGGTTGAATGTTTAATTTCATACCTCAACTTGATGAAGCAGCTGACAGAATCATATTTCTATGCACATGCATGAAGGTGTTTTCCAGAAAGAATATACTTCTAAACCATACCCCAATTGTAAAAAGACTTCCCAACTAATACAAGCAGTAATTGTCCAACACACTGAGGGCCTGGAAAAATAGCCAGCAGGCTTTCCTCCTCCTGGAAGGATGCTATGAAAGCCCAGGATTCTCTCTCACTTGCTACTTACTTCTCAAAGTTGTAGCTCTTGTGTCTTAGTTTTCATGCTCGGCCTTTGTTTCTTACCTGAGACATTGTTGCAGGATATTTGATCACACTATGAACTCAGGCATTGTGTTTATTTACTGGACAAAACTGTTTCTAGTTGTTGTGTGACTCAGCCTTAACACCAACCTTTAATCCCTTTGGCTCTAATACAGACACACCCTTAGTATACACCTTTATTCTAAACAATGAAGGTAAAGTTATTTGGTAGAAAAAGCACCCATGTTTGAAACCTATGCCTAATTGAGTGGCAAATAAGCTGTCAAATCAGAGAAAGATTTGACAAAATAGTATATGCTCAACTCTCATGAGAAAAGAGAGGAGAGAGAAGCTATTTGAGAGCAGTGCAGAGAGTAAAGAAGGCAGTTTTACCAGGACAGGACAGTCAGTTGCAGAGAGGGAATACGCTAGATACAGGTGAAGATAGTAGGAGCCAGAGAATGAGAAGTAGACAGGATATTAGAACAGATTGCCAAAGTTAGTATGAGACCAAGTAGAGTAATTTAGGAGAGGCCTAGAGAGTGAAGCCAGATTGAATGAGTTAACTTGGAGAGGAGTTTTGAGCCAAAAGGGCTGAGTTGAACCAGCCAGCTAGAGTTCAGGAAGAACTAGGAAGGGGTAATCTTTTTTTTTAATATGAAAAAATTCCATAATTATATTTATTATAATTTATAACTTTCAGCAAAAACATGGATAACACATAATACTTGTAAAGAAGTAATCCTAGGTAGTCTTTTATTTTTGATTTTTTTATTAGTTATTTTATTTATTTACATTTCAAAGGTTATCTCCCCTTCTTGGTTTGCCCTCCACAAACCCTCTATCTTATCCCTCCTCCTCCTGATTATATAAGGGAGCTTGCCTACCCACCCACTCCTGTCTTACCACCCTAGCATTTCTCTATGCTGGGACATCAAGTGTCCACAGGACCAAGGATCTCCCCTCCCATTCATGGCAGATAAGGCCGTCCTCTACTACATAAACATCTCTAGCCATGGTTCCCTCCATGTGTACTCTTTGGTTGGTGGTTTAGTCCCTGGGAGCTCTGGTGGGTCTTGTAGGTTTATATGGTTGTTCTTCCTATGAGCATGCACACCCCTTCAGCTCAGAAGGGGTAATCTTATTAAGCAATAAATCTGAGAGCCTGAAAACATGCTAGACCTAGATAAGATTGTATGGAGGCTAAAGATTCCAGGATTAGGCCTAGGTTAGAAGGCAGAGCAATAAGATTTGGAGACAATAATTATTACAGGAAAATGAAAGATACTTTTGCAGATTATCATTGTCCTCTACTACTCTCAGATATCAGTATTCCTGCATTCTGGGTCTTTTTCTATACAGAGAGATCTATACCATTGGCTTTCCTTGTTTTCACATCTTCAGGTATGGATTGGAACTGTAATTCAAACTTTGTTAAGCCTCTGTCTCTTGCCTAGTAAGTCAGGAGATATCTTAGTCTCTATAACTGCCCTAGAACATCATTCATAACTTTCTTCTTTTATTTGTATCTCTTCAGAGTCCTCAGTCAAAAGCAACAGCAAAGGTGGTAAAGGGAATAGAACACATTATTAGAACAATGGTACCTTTGTCAATTTATAAAATTTAGTTACTACTCTTTCCTCTCATTTACATTCGCAATAAAAATAGCAATCCTCTGACTCTACTTCCTAGCATGCTTCTCTCTCACATACAAGTGACTATATAAGGCATTTGACTGCAGCCATTGGAGTTGCCCTAAAAAGAGCCAAAATGTTCTCTATAGGTCAATAGTTTTGGATTCAAGTCTTGCTCTGCCAGCAGATTATTCAGACACAGAGATAAGAGATGTGAAGCATTATTGACCAACTTATACTGAGGGAGAGAGGAGAAAATTTTAAAATAATTAACAATTATATACAAGTATACTAATATTAAAAGAAAGCATAAATTTATGTAACTTTGAAAGTCCCTTTTCTGAATTACTCACATGACATTTCTATAATCTCAATAGACTTAAAGAATTAGAAACTAACCTCCCTTAAACTTGTGGAAACCAAAGTTGCAGAGATATACTCAATAAATTTCTGGGACACCGTTCATATTGACGGTAACAAGAGCATGTTAATTTTTATCATTACATTAGAAATCATCACAATCTGAGAGAGTTAGATTGATATACTTGCATTCCCCACAGTTCCCAGAGAAATGGAGGACAGACATGTTTAGCTGGATCCTCTAAGGAGACTCTCACAAGGATCAAGATAAGATATTTACTGGCTGCATTGTCATCTTCACATTCAAATGGGAAATGCTTCTTGCTTCCAATGAATTACTTGCAAGCTCTCTTGAATGCTGGGAGAATTACTTTCCTTAATGCTTTGGATTTCATAAAATTCTTCTTCAAAAATAACAGCACATGTGACAAAAAGGAGATGGGAAGTGAAGGAAAAAATAGTGAGAAAAAAAGGAAGGAAGAAAGAAGGAAGGGGAAGGGAGAAAGATAGAACAAGAAAGAAAGAAAGAAAGAAAGAAAGAAAGAAAGAAAGAAAGAAAGAAAGAAAGAAAGAAAGAAAGAAAGAGGGAGGGAGGGAGGGAGGGAGGAAGGAAGGAAGAAAGAAAGAAAGAAAGAAAGAAAGAAAGAAAGAGAGAGAGAGAGAGAGAGAGAGAGAGAGAAAGAGAGAAAGAAAGAAAGAGAGAGAAAGAATAAATGGAAAAAGGAAGGAAAGGAGGGAGAAGAAAATGAGAAGAATGTTTCTGCTTTTAAAGGAGATCAGGCCCTAGGGTATTACATTAATGAGATGTTTTTGAAAAATAAAAGCAGGAAGTCATATGTATTTTACATAACTGACTCAAGTAAGCATGGATCTCAGCAAGTGCTGTCTCCTACAAGAGCCAGCATGCTGAGGACCAAAGTGCCAATGGTGTGATTCTCTTATAAAGTGCAGCTGATAATGAAACATAGCCAACAGACAACTGATGCTGTAGATGAAGCCTGTGGTTCTCTTATAAGGTTCAGCTGACTATAAAATGCAGTCAACAGACAAATGATGTTATAGATGAAGCCAGAAGCTAGAGTTTCCCTTGCTTAGGGAGGCCAATCATATCTCTACTCATGCCTTCATATTATTGGTTGAAATCTACCTATATTCTGAAGGGCAATATATTTGCTTGTACTTCACTTATTTAAATACTAATCATATGCACAATATCACTCATAGAATATACAAAAAAACTTTTCAGATTTTCATTAAGTAAATACTATTTTCTCTCTTTTATAAATGATGAACTAAAGTGAAGAAAAATAAGTATCTACTACTTACAACATTTAAAGATGGGCCTATAAGTTACATTAAATAACACATTTTGACAAAATAGTAAAATATTAAGTTTACTAGTCAGAGTACTTCATAAGGAAATAGTCATCAAATATTTTGTAAGAGCTTACCATCCCCAAACAAATGTGCATGTACACTTTTATTCAACCAATTAGAATAGTAGACAATATTACTTTGTAGACAAGGCAGTCCAAATATTTTATTTGATTATTTTCTTTTAAGATCATTCATAATCTCATGAACTATTTCTCACAGATTGGGTTTAACATCTCTAAGAGAACCAGGTATGTTATGTGTCTGCAAGATTCAATGTTTCATATACACAGCTACAAAAGCTGGCTTCAAGAATGGTCAATGTAACTAAAGTCCCTGAACACAGCTGTGTCTTTATGTTCACAGTTTCATTACACACAGTGCTGCAAGCCAGAATGCTCTTTATTTCCACCCAATGTTTTTAAAATAAAAAGTCTAAATTGGAATTAATATTAACAGCACCTTCACCATCAATTTATTTTATATACCAGAACTCTAAATGTCTCTGTATGAATCCAGCACTCAGGACCAGTCACCTAACTCATCATCTATTCCCAATTCCATTTCTTAAATGTATATAAATAAAGATAAAGTCACTTCTTATCCATTTATATACTTATTCACCACAGGGGCTGTTTGACATTTTAAGGAACCATAGTAGATTTATTATTGGCGTATGGCAATCACTCTTTGAGCAAGATTGATTTTGATGATGAAAAAGAGAGACTCGGGTTATTACTGCTTCCACATCTCCCTTACTTAAAAGTAGATGAGGATTATGGACGTCTATCAAATAAACTGAACCTACAAGAATCAGAGAGCAACATGCTAAGCATAACAGGTTGAAAGGAAGAAACTTAGACCCCAAAGTTTATCAAGGAACCCTAGAATCAAAGTCATGAGGAAACTCGTCATTACTTAAATAGCTTCTAGTTAACACTGGCTTCTCTGTTATCTCCTAAGCATTTTCTTAGTGCTTGAAGATCTAGATAACAATGATGATAATGTCTTATCATTAGCAGAAATAGATTCATTCACACCGTGTTTATTACCACATAATGAAGACATAGTCCATTTCAGCTTAGTAACGTATTCAATCCAATTAGCGACTCTACAAAGAGCAATTAGTGTTGTGATATCCATTTTCCATCTAAGAAAACACAAGTGAAGTCTACTTGAAGGTCCCATGACTTGTATTTAACCATAAAATTCACGACGGCAATAAAGTATGTCAGGATGTTGGGCACAGACCTAGAATCAGTCCTCTTCATTTTATTATGATAATTCACTCAAGTCCCAAGTTTGAAAGGATTGCAGGCCAAAGTGTCAAACCAATGAGGAGCATGTGTTGTAAGAAATATCACTGCTTAAAGCTAAGATCTCCCAATTATTACTATCTGTTCTTAGGTAGATCATATGCAGCTCTAAGCTGGAATCTATACAAAACTCCATGTGTATATCTTTTTCATTTAGGAGAGAAAAATAAACATGTTTTCTAATATTCACCCAAGTGTCTATGAGTCAAAGTTGCTAACTAGTGTTTCATGATGAAGTACCCACGGAGTATGAAGATGTGAAGTGGAGAGAAAGCTATGTGCGTCGAGTAAAAATGTCATATGATCATCATATTTCCCCATAGAAGTAAGCAACATTGTTTCCCATCATGATAAAATTTATGATAGCTTAGCTATCAAGTAACAACAGCTGGGTTCATATTGTAGGAAATATGTTTTCAAATTTCATGTTTTTAAATGTTTTTATTATTTGATTGCATATACCTAAGGCGGTACAACATGACAATTTGATAATCTACAAATCACAGTGACTAATTTAGTGCCAATAGAATTCCTGTCTTAACATTTTATCGAAATGTAACAATTACATTTAATTATGAAGAACAATATGATATTTTGGTGCTTACAAACAGTATGATCTGATAAAGTGATAAAATAATAGTGATTGGTGCTTCCATTTCCTTGGAATTAATTTATGTTTTGAGTTGTTTTTTCCTCTCTAGAAACTTTTTATAAAAATCTATCAATTAGCTATTGTAAACTGGAGGATCCATGCTGTGCTATAGAATACGAGCACTTACTATTTCTCCCTATCTTTGAGGCCTCTGCTATCCTTCATATTTTAATCACTATGCCTATCTGTCTTCAATAGGAAGTGGAAACACAAATAACAATCAAACTTCATTTTTCTTGAGAAAAGTCAGGGCAACACCAAGAGGAACCAGAATATTAAGCACTGTTCCATTAATATAGAGGAGTGAATGATTGAACCATTTCAATCTAAATGTGTACCCTGATCCATATTTTACTAAGAGGGTATTACAGCACAGCACATGGATATGTGCAAGGACTTTTATAATGCTTTGTCAATCCAATGCTCTTACAGAATAGCTGATGTATGGTGTTTTCCAGACTACATCTGCTGGATATGGCTGGATGTTGCTTTTCAGACCAGAGCACCATGGACTGTAACAGGTATATTGGCACGAGGAGGAAGAGAAAGAGGAGAAGAAGAAGACGATTATGAGAAAAAATGGTGGCTCTCTCTTCAATTTATTTCCTTCATACCCTTGGAATTAGGAGCCAAACTAATTGCATACTTGAGTAAGATAAAGAAAGATTTGAAACTAATATTAAAGTTGTATTGGAACATATGCTACCCTTTCCAGAATCTCTGAAATGTGTATTCTTCATGGGTTTAAATTCCCTAAAAGATCATCATATTCTGTTATTTTAAGACTAATGAGTTGAGTATGAACAGTGGAGCAACAGAAAGAAGAAAAAAATATCACAATTAAACCAACTTCCTGGATTTAGACCTCAGCGCCTTCAGCTAAGAAGTGACAGTTGTCATCTATCTCGTGGTACACAGCATAATTCAAGTCATGATATTTCATGATTTTAGCTGTATGACTCAGACATGGAAATAGCAGGTTCTACATAAGAAATAAAACTACTATTTAAAAAAGAATCACTTCGTAATTTGGAACACTTTAGACAAATAAAAGTGAATATTATTCCCAGGCAAAATATTAATAGGAGACTATGGAACGATCTGTCTTCCCACAGCAATTTCAGAACATATGGTAATACATGCAGATAAAAGGCTGCAGTCAAGGTTGAAACAGCCATTGTGTAATGAGGCCAGGCAGTAACTCATCGGTTTTCTCTCTAAAATGAAGCTCCAAGCTCTTTGCCCAGCTTACAGTTTTGTAGATCCAGACTGGAGTAAGGAGAAAAACTAGATATATATTTAAGGTTACAAGGCAAACGAAATGTTCCCTGGTAATTTAAATTGCTGTCTTCTGCTCTTGTCTTATGACAAGGACCATCTTCTGAGATCTTCTTCAATTTCTTTCTTCAGAGACTTGAAGTTCTTAACATACAGATCTTTCACTTCCTTAGTTAGAATTACACCAAGGTATTTTATATTATTTGTGACTATTGTGAAGGGTGTTGTTTTCCTAATTTCTTCCTTGGCCCATTTATCCTTTGTGTAGAGAAAGGCCATGCACTTTTTTGAGTTAATTTTATATCTAGCTACTTCACTGAAGCTGTTTATCAGGTTTAGGAGTTCTCTGGTGGAATTTTTAGGGTCACTTATATATACTATCATATCATCTGCAAATAGTGATAGTTTGACTTCTTCCTTTCCAGTTTGTATCCCCTTGATCTCCTTTTGTTGTCAAATTGCTCTAACTAGTCCCATGACTTAATATGACTTACAAGGTGATATATGGAAAAAAATTTCAACATCATCCCTTTTTATTCATTGTCTAAGAAGTAAAAAACAACAACAACAACAACAACAACAACAAAACCAAAACACAAAAACCACAAAGCTTGGGTCATTAAATCCTTCTAATATTAGGAGAGGAATTGGTCCAGTAGAAAATCTTTAAAGTTTTGTAAAAAAAAAAAAACAAAAAACAACAACAAACAAACAAACAAACAAAAAAATCCAAAAAACTTTTTCAGGCAAAACTGTACTTTGTAGATAAACAAGCATCTGTAATTTATTTGTAACAACATAGCAAGACTTAAGTCTACATGAAAATGTATTGGATCAAATATCTGATGCAAAGTGATGTGTAATACAAGAGGCAGACTTTAACCATAATGTTCACAATTTAATTGGCTAGAAATATTGTTCTGCTATCATTTTTGTTGTTCTTTTTTTTTTCCAAAATAAATGTTTATTCTGAGCTATAGTAGGTAGAAAGTACTAAAAAATACATTTTATTTTTCTTGGAAGAATGAGTTTACTGGCTTATTTGTACTTTTTATGTTTGATTATTTATCTCTAAATCGTGAATATTCATTAAGCGGCAGCTGGGTTCCACATATTATGGAAGAAGCAAGATGTGAAACAAGAAATGAATGTGTCAGAAGGGCAGTGGTGGTGCATGCCTTTAATCCCAGCACCTGGGAGGCAGAGGCAGGAGGATTTCTGAGTTCAAGGCCAGCCTGGTGTAGAGTGAGTTCCAGGACAGCCTGGGCTACACAGAGAAACTCTATCTCAAAAAACCAAACCAAAAAAAAAAAAAAAAATGTTTCTACCCTCATCTAAATGGCTACAATGTAGAACACTGAGAACTATATTAATGACACCTGGGGATGTTGAGTAAACTTTTGATGAGCCTTCAAGCCCAAATTTGGAGAATCAGGAACATCGTGACAGATGATAGGAATGAGAGCAAGGAGAAGAGGAACCAGTAAGTAAGTGAGTGAGATCTATATTACTTCTTTTCTTTTCTCTTCTCTTCTCTTCTTTTCTTTTCTTTTCTTTTCTTTTCTTTTCTTTTCTTCTTTTCTCTTCTCTTCTCTTCTCTTCTCTTCTCTTCTCTTCTCTTCTTTCTCTTCTCTTCTCTTCTCTTCTCTTCTCTTTTCTTTCTTTCTTTCTTTCTTTCTTTCTTTCTTTTTTTTTTTTTTTTTTTTTGAGGCAGGGTTTCTCTGTGTAGCCCTGGCTGTCCTGGAACACACTTTGTAGACCAGGCTGGCCTCGAACTCAAAAATCTGCCTGCCTCTGTCTCCCAAGTGCTGGGATTAAAGGCATGCACCACCATGCCTGGGGAGAGCCATATTTCGATTGCTGTTTATTTGTAGGTATGCAGGAAGGAAAATTGAAGTGGCAGAAGAAACATGGGGCCCAACAACATAGTGACTTATTACTTGTTAGGTAAGTTTAGAAACTACGTGAAATAAAATTCTGTGGGAGGTTTTTGAATTTTTTTCAATAATTTACTTATGTATTCACTTTACATCCCAGACACATCCTTCTCCCCCTCTCCTCCCAGTCCCACCCTTACAAATTCTTCTTCCCATTACCTCTTCCCTTTCTCCTTAGAGAGGAGAACACCCACCCCTCCCCTGGTAACCCTTGCCCTGGGAGGGATATATAGTCCTGGCAGGACTAAGCATATTCTCTCACACTGAAGCCCAAACAGGTATCCCAGTGAGAGGAAAGGAATCCAATGGCAGGCAAAACAGTCAGAGACAGGACAGACCCTGTTCCAATTGTTAGGGGACTGCATATGAAGACCAAGCCGCACATCTGCTGCTATGCATGTGTGGAGGGCCTAGTTCTAGTCCCTGCATGCTCTTTAGATGATGGTTGAGTCTCTGCAAACCCCCACTAGCTCAGGTTAGCAGACTATGTAGCTCTTCCTGTGATATCCTTGACCCCTCCATTTGCTTAATTTTATCTGCCACACTTCCACAAGACTCCCTGACCTCTGCCTGATGCATGGTTGTGGATCTCTGCTTATGTTTCTCTCCACTACTGGATGAAGCCTCTCTGGAGACAGTTTCCTCTCAGCAAGCATAACAGAGTATCATTAATTTTGTTGTGTCAGCTCTCTCCATGGCATGGGTCTCACGCTGGGGCAGTCATTGGTCAGTTGTTCCCTCAGTTTCTGACCCATCTTTATCCCTTTACATCTTGCAGACATGACACAATTTGCTTACAAGATTTTATGGCTGCCTTGATGTTCTCCTCCCTCCTCTGGAAATCTTGCCCTTGCTACAGGAGGCTTCCACTTCAGTCTTTGGTAGGAGTCTCAGCTAGGACTTCCAATATCCCCCTACCCATCCCAGGCCTCCAGCTAGTCACCAGGGATACTCCCTACTGATTTCCATTCTCATTCCCAGCCTTCTCTCCTGTACCAGATCCTCAATCCTGTTTCCCTCCTCATCCCCTCTTCCATGCATTCCCCTCTCTACATCCACCTCCAGTTACCATTTGGGTCTCCTTCTAAGTGAGATTCATACACAAAATAAGCCTCAACAAATGCAAAAAGATTGAAATCACCCCCTTGAATTCTATCAGATCACCACAGACCAAGGATGGACTTCAACAACAGAACAACAGAAAACCCATATATTCATGGAAACTGAACAACTCCTCAATAATGACTTAGTCAGGGAAGAAATTAAAAATTGTCTAGAATTAAATGAAAATGAAGATACAACATACCCCAACTTTTTTTCTTTCCAATTTTTTATTAGGTATTTACTTCATTTAAATTTCTAATGCTATCCCAAAAGTCCACTATACCCTCCCTCCCGCCTTCTATCCTACCCACCCACTCCCACTTCTTGGCCCTGGTGTTTCCACTGTACTGGGGCATATAAAGTTTGCAAGACCAAGGGGCCTCTCTTCCCAATGATGGCCGAGTAGGCCATCTTCTACTACATATGCAGCTAGAGGCACGAATCTGGGGGTACTGGTTAGTTCATATTGTTGTTCCACCTATGGGGTTGCAGACCCCTTCAGCTTCTTGGGTACTTTCTCTAGCTCCTCCATTGGGGGCCCTGTGTTCCATCCATAGCTGACTATGAGCATCCCCTTCTGTGTTTGCCAGGTACCGGCATAGCCTCACAATTCAGGGTCCTTTCTTCAAAATCTTGCTGGCGTATGTAATGGTGTCTGCATTTGGTGGTTGATTAGAGGATAGATCCCCAGGTGGGGCAGTCTCTACATGGTCCATCCTTTCGTCTCAGCTCCAAACTTTGTCTCTGTAACTCCTTTCATGGGTATTTTGTTCCCAATTCTAAGAAGGGGCGAAGTGTCCACACTTTGGTCTTCATTCTTCTTCAGTTTCATGTGTTTTGCAAATTATATCTTGGGTATTCTAGGTTTCTGGGCTAATATCCACTTATCAGTGTGTGCATATCATGTGAGTTCTATTGTGATTGTGATACCCTCCAGATCCATCCATTTGCTTAGAAATTTCATAAATTCATTGTTTTTAATAGCTGAGTAGTACTCCATTGTGTAAATATACCACATTATCTGTATCCATTCCTCTGTTGAGAGACATCTGGGTTCTTTCTAGCTTCTGACTATTATAAATAAGGCTGCTATGAACATAGTGGAACATGTGTTCTTATTACCAGTTGGAACATCTTCTGGATATATACCCAGGAGAGGTAGTGCTGGATCCTCCAGTAGTACAATGTCCCGTTTTCTAAGGAACTGTCAGACTGATTTCCAGAGTGGTTGTACAAACTTGCAATCCCACCAACAATGGAGGAGTGTTCCTCTTTCTCCACATCCTTCCAGCACCTACTGTCACATGAATTTTTGATCTTAGCCATTCTGAGTGGTGTGAGGTGGAATCTCAGGGTTGTTTTGATTTGCATTTCCCTGATGATACCCAAATTTATAGTACACAGTAGGAGAAGAAAATTGATAGCACTAAATGCCTTCATAAAGAAATTGGAGTGATCCTATACTAGCAGTTTAACAGCACACTTGAGATTCTGTAAGCCACCACTATTTCAGGTTAGTAGACTAGGTAGGTCTTCTTGTATGCCACACTTCCACTAGACTCTGGACCTCTGCCTGATGTATGGTTGTGGGTCTAAGCTTATGTTTCTATCCACTACTGGATGAAGCCTCTCCAGAGACAGTTATACTAGTTTCCTCTCAGCAAGCATAACAGAGTATCATTAATTTTGTTGTGTCAGTTCTCTTCATGGCATGGGTCTCATGCTGAAGGCTCTAGGAGAAAAAGAATCAAACATACCCTAGAGAAGCAGAGTGCAGGAAATAGTCAAACTCAGGGCCAAGATCAACCAACTAGAAACCAAGAGAATGATACAAAGAATTAACAAAACCAGGAGCTGCTTCCGAGGCATGAATTCCTTCCCATCAACTAGGCCTTTAGTTCAACTAGACAACTGTTAGTACCCCAAGATAAAGATGCCCATAATGTGTTGCCAGATTTAGGTTCCTGGGCCAGTTGTCATTTGTAGGCTTTTTGGTAAAGCATTTATTTCCTCCCTACCTTGGCATCTTGCATAGAGCCTTCCAATACTTTGAAGGCAGTCCTCTTCAACTCCATCTCATGTCCTCCAAGTCCTGAGTCCAAGGCATGTCATGTCTTCAGCAACAGTCTTAACTTCCAGTTCTGAAAGGCATCAAAGAGTAATGTCAATAGCCCATATTGTTTTGGGAACCTTACATTTCTCTGAATTACAGCTCAAATGATAGTTTCTAATGCTTGCCACTAGGGTGTTTGTGATATATTCCATGACTCTTGAGGGTAAGCCTCATCTCTCCATCTAGTATACATTCATTAATATAGTTATACGTATTAATTATATACAATATAATATAAATCATCATGCTGTACAATAGCAACCCTTATTAATATATAACATAATATAATATTAAACTTTAATATATATATATATATTAATCACATAGACACATATAATATTCATATATTTAAAGTAAGCTTTACAATACTATGGGTTTCTCAAACATCCTTAGTGTTAATTCTCTACTCCCTCCACTGTCTGTGTAATGTTTCCTCTTCCTTCACAGTTAGAGACTCTCTCCATTTTTCTGAATACCCAATTTATATTACCTGTCTCCTATCACCTGGCTGTATAGAACTACTTCCTTATCTCTGCTGCAGGCTCATTTTCTACTTTCTTGGCTTCTTTGGAAACTTCAGTTTGTATTTCACGTCTAAAGAAAGAATCTAAAAAAAATAAATAAAAGGATAACATGTGGTGTTTGTTTTTCTGGGTCTGGATTACCTCATTCTGTGTAATATTTTTCACTTTCATTCGTTTACCTCAAGTTTCATGATTCTATTGTTCTTTATAGCTGTGGAGCTTTCCACTGTGTATATGTACCACTGTATAGAACTCCATTTGTTGATATCTATAGTGACCCTATCAGTTTGAAATCCTCCAGGTAGTAAATGAAGGTTCTTATTTCTTCCAATTCTCATCAGCATTAGTTGTCATCCATTTTCTCTTCCTTGGCATTTCTGACTGAGGCAAGATGAAATATCCAAGTATTTGAATTTGTGTTTCTATAATTGCTAAGGATGTTGAATACTTTGAAAATATTTCTTAACAATTTTAATATTTTCTTCTGAGAACTATCTGTTGAGATCCATAACTCATTTTTGCCTTGTTTTTGTTTTCTGTGATTTTTGAAATTACAAATTTTCCTTCCCTTTATTTCCTCCAAATCCTCCCATATACCTCACCTTACTGTCTTTCAAATTCATGGTTTCTTTGTCATTAAGTGTTACTACATACATTACACATATATGCATGTATATTCTTAAATCTTACCTGTTCAGTCTGTATAATGTTTCTTGTATGTATGTTTCCAGGGTTGACCATTTGGTGTTATACAACCAATGGGTATGCTCTTCCTTGTTTTCCTGATTGATTTTGAAATGTTTGTTTGACTTCTATCATATGTGTAGCTGGAAAGTATTCTATGGCTTCTGCTTACTTCCATTGATTCCTTTGCTGCAAATATTTCTGAGAATTTTACACGTGAGTAACATCCACTCTGATCAGATACCTTCTTCTCTACCCGATTTAACTTCTCTTCTTCTTCATTTTCTTTTCTCAAATTTTTCTTTCTATTAGATACAATATTGAGTCTGATTTTTATTGCTCCTATGTACATAGGAGTAGGATGACCACTCAAGCTCCTACCAGAGGACTCATCTCTGAATTGGACAGACTCTCTCTTACTTAGCAGTGGTCAACTGATTGTAGTTCCTCAATTAGTGCCCACTTCCTTTGCAAGATTTTTCAACAGAGGAATAACTATGTGTTTAGTATTTTTGCTATAGGTATAAGGATGAAGATTTGAGTTTTAAAAGTTTTGGAATATGGATACATTACAACATATACTCATGGAAACTGATTATGTAATTTCTATTTAATTACTTCCTTCTTGTTTCTTCATCTGAATTTAACTTTTGAGTTTAATTTTAATTTGAGGATAAAGCTTATTGGTTGTCATTTAAAAAAACAGCTAATTTAGAAAAAAGTATTCTATTTCAAACATGATAATTATTTAATTAATAAGTGAAATAGTTAGGATCCAGAAAATAAGTCTTTGTCCCTGGAATACTTCTGTGGAGTTACAGAAAGTGCTGATAAAAAGCATGTCATAAGATATTTATATATCCTTTCATCTTAGCTCCAAACTTTGTCTCTGTAATTCCTTCCATGGGTATTTTGTTCCCTATTCTAAGGAGGAATGAAGTATGCACACATTGGTCTTCTTTCTTCTTGAACTGCATGAGGTCTGTGAATTGTATCTTGGGTATTCTAAGTTTCTGGGCTAATATCCAGTTATCAGTGAGTACATATCTAGTGAGTTCTTTTGTGATTGGGTTACCTAACTTTTGGGATAGCATTTGAAATGCAAATAAAGAAAATATCTAATAAAATTAAAAAATTAATAAAGAAAATTCTTCAGAGAAATACATCATCATTGTTAATGTTTATGTGTCATATGTTGAGCTAAATTTATGATTAAACCTTCAATATTAAAAAAATATATTTATATATAAAAAAATTAACAAGAGTCAGGCCATGCTTTTGAAAAAAAAGCAAAGAGGGGTATACAGGAGTGTTTTGTTGGAAAAAAAGACAGGAAAATGTATTAGATTATGATCTCAAAAATAATAAAATAAAAATTAAAAATGTATCAACAAATATGTATGGCTTAACACCTATATTATAGTAAAAATAATTTTGCTTCTGGCTTTTAGTATTTTCATTTTTAAAAATTTCTATTAGTTTTTTAAATATTGATTTTATTGTTAACTTTTCCCCAAATTTAATCCATATAGCTCACCTTGTCACCAACATTTCATCCTTATTTAGGTAATGAAATGGTCCCATGACTTCATTATCATGCTTATTAGGTCTTTTATATCGTCAGTGAACATGTGGTGTGTGTGTATGAGAGAGGAAGAGAGAGAGAGAAAGAGAGAGAGAGAGAGCTCATGCATTTCTTTATATAGATTGCATGCCTATGTTCCTCTGTGTGTGTGTGTGTTTACATATCCACACATCTATGTGGAATACAGGATTTGATGTCTGATGTCTTTACCTATCTTTCTCAATCTTTTATTTTTAGACTATGTTTAATTAAGCATCAAGCTCACCAATTGGCTAGACAACCTGACTCCTGTTTCAAAGGACATTAAAATTCAAGATTTTGAACCCCTTTTCTGACAGCAGGGGAGGAGAGCAGTTTAAAGTAACATTGAGTTGAGAAATTCTCTTAAAGAACATCCCCCTTGTTTAAAACATCCCACCTTACACATTTATTGAGATGAATGTGCTTCTAGGATTTTCTTTCTGCCAATCTTTTTCTTGGGTGTTTCATTCTCTGTGAGTCTTATTTATGTAAAATTCTCATGTAGGGTTATAATTTCCACTACTGTTTTGATGGATGAAAGAGGTAGAAGTAACGGAAACAATGGTTTGGCAATAATCCTGGTATTAAATTCAGAACAAACAAACAAATGTAACATTTGTACACTTGAATTACACTTCTGTTATGGTTCAGAAACAGAGAAACTAGAAAAAAGTTGTGATTGCCTCCCATAACAATGGGAGATTAAAGAGTTCTAGTTTAAGTTTATCAATAATTGTGAAATAAAATGAAGAAAACACCAGGAAAGTGGAAAAGAAAGCCTAAGAAGGAGTAAGAATATGTGATTTAAATCCAGAAAAAGTCAAAATACATGAATTAGAACTACAAAGTTATAAAAAAAATTGGTACAGAAAATGAAATGTTATAAAAAGCTTGTTCATACACAGAAAGGGGGAACTGTACAAAACAGATGAAAAAAATCACAGAAATATAAATTCAAAAGTATGTGTGAAAATACAATGTTATGAAAAATATCTCTTATACTAAAAGAGACGGGAACCTTTTGTGGACCCCACAGTCAAAGTTAATAGTAGACCTGAGGTCACTGAATCCTGCTGTCCTAGCAGGGGCTGTCTCAGCCTCTGTCCCCTGCTCTTAGATCCCCTTCCCCTACCTAGACTGCCTTGGTTGGGCCTCACTAGAAGAGGATGAGCCTAGTCCTGCTTTTGCAATTGAAGATACTGAACCACTAAACAGGGAGTATGCATGGGGTAGACTTAGGCTCCCCTCCCCACTGCGCATATGTAGCAGATGTGCAGTTTGGTCTTCATGTGGGTCTGGCAACAACTGGAGTCAGAGTTGTCCCTGAATCTGTAGCCTTCCTATGGATCCTGTTCTCCTAACTGGGTCACCTTGTCTGGCCTCAGTGGGAGAGAATGCACCTAGTCCTGCAGCGACTTGATGTGCTATGGTGGGATGGTACACAAGGGTCCCCACTTCTCAGAGGAGAATTGGTGGGGGAGGAAGAAAGAGGAGGGGCTGTGTGAGGGTATAAGGGAAAAAGGGGGCTGATATCTGGATGTAAAGTAAGTAAGTAAGTAAATAAATAAATAAATTTAAAATTTTCAAACAGGGAGAGAACAGCATAATAGCCATCCTTACATGTCTTGGATTTCCCCATGTAATCAGCTTTTACCACCTTAGCATTTTCTGCTCATGATTTCCAATACCTGTCTAACTATAGCCAGGGAGAAGGTTAGGACCTGTGTCTACTAATTACCTTTGTCACTGGGAGCACTCCTGCTCTTAGGTCTCTGGCTGCTTCTTAACTGATAAACATAAGATTTTGCTGACTATATTTTGAATCTGTAAGTATGTGTTAAATCATCCCAATTCTTCTATTTACATGATTGCAGGAGAATTCCCTTACCTCCTCCTTGGAGGAGTAAGGTTTCTGGCATTTCCAGGTGACATAATCCTGCATTTCCTACTTTCCCCAGCAGATTTCTTTGACAACAGTGTCTCTCTAGAGAAGTGCCTTTCTTCATACCATTCTGGGAGTAAATAAGAAATAGGAGAAAGAAATACAAAAGGAGGAAATAAGAAAACAGGAGCTTAGTCTCATCTGAGCATGTGTTTCATAGACCTCATTTTGTTCTCCTGAGTGGCTTGATTTTGTAGACTTTGCTCTAAAGACCATCTTCTATTTAACTTCCAACACCACAGAGTGTACTGTAGTGTAGCATAGTGTAGTGTAGTGTAGTGTGGTGTGGTGTAGACTAGTGTAGTGATGTATATAAGTGTAGGGGAAATCTTTCTTTTTATCTTGTTTAGCAGTACAAATTATAGATTATTGTCTCTTTGTATGTCTAACAAATATTTCTTACATTTCATTATATATTTTATTTGTGACTATCCGGAATATATATAGTGAAATATCACCATACACTCAATTTTCTTCCTCCAACTTCCCCTTTTCTCTCATAATATAATCCCCTTCTAACTAATGTCTTATCCAATTATTGCTGCATATATGTGGATGGGTGTGGGGCCATTCATTAGAGTACAGAGAAACCCAACTGTGACCACATCTTCAAAGAGGAATGGTTCTCCATCCCAGCAGATATTCACTGACATTGGCTCCTAGTAAGGTACTGGGTCTGGGGAGCAACTCTGCTATCTATGCTGACATATTGACTGTCTTGACTTCATATAGGTCTTGTACAGGTATCTATAGTAACTGTGGGTTACTAAATTCAATATCCATGACTTAGAAGACAGCATTCTCATCTCTTCTCTATCTTGTGGCTCCTTTTGGATTTTTATCTGTTTTTCAATTTCTATAGATTACAAGGAAAGACCCATTCTGGAGAAAGAATATATGGTTTATAATTCATAATTTTGGGGATTTACGTTTCAATGAGATATGCACTGAAATCTTTCAATACTAAAATGTAAACAGATGTCTTGCCTGTGAGTAATGTAGTTCTTTTGAGCCTCAGCACATCTATTTCCTCTTTGCCTCTAACACATAGAATCTTTAGAAATAAGGATTAAATGAAGTTTCTATATTTCATTGCAGAAATCATTTAGGAAGGCAGGTCCTTGCTATTTATTTCATGGCTTTGGAATCTGATATATATTGGGAGTGGCCATTAGAAAACTAGATATTTCTTTAAATTTCATTGTCTTTGAATGTCATAAAGAAGCATAAAAGTTCCATGGAGTTTGTGCAATATTATAAGGTTTACCTAGGGTATATTTTTTGATCCATTGTGAATTTTACCTTACAAATATAAAGGTCAAATATAAAGCATGGTTCGCAGAGTTTGTGGTTGTTTTCACACTTTCAAGCCCATAGATATTCTGCTCTGTAAGTGTAGGACTAATAAAGAAAAGAATCTGGAAATAGGCCTGAGTAAATGAGTCAAAATCTCTACCTCTGTCTGGGGCATACCATACCAGCCCTTATAGATTGTCACCCCAGTAGAATTGATTCACTACTGCTACCCTACCCTCAATGTCTCCTGAGTATATCAGCACTCTTAGAGGCAGGTGTTGCAAATATTTCTACATAAGAAGCCTGAGTAGACCAGTTTGTTCCTTTCATGTTTTACCAAAACAGACATAAAGTTGTTTTCTAAAGTCTTCTTACTGTTACATATATATAGCATCTTAAGAGCCAGTACCTAATGCAAGGCAAACCATGAATAATCTAATCCTAAACCTGTAGTTTATTCAGAGGACCACTAGAAACCAACTTTCTTTTCTGAGGTTTTGATACCTTTTCATCCATATAGACTCATGACATAATTTCACAGTTCTTATTTGTTCTAAATCTATCAAATAGAAACATGTTTTGCTTTTTATAACATCTATATTTTAACTTATTAGAGTAATTTCCAACTTTCTTGGACTTTGCTTATTCATGTATTTCAGTGCCCAAAATACTGTGAGCTCATTGAGAGTATAAGTAGCTATGCTTTGATTGATTTCTACAATATTGAACTGGGCAGAATTTAAAATTACCTGTAGATATGAATATATGAATGAATAAAATCTCCAAGTGGTAAAGTACACAGAAAATTGAAAGAAACAAGAACATAAAGTATTGCCAGAAAAAAGGCTTAAAATGCCATCCATGATACTTTGTTATACAAGTGATAGGCTGGTTTCATTCAGTGTTTCAACACTGATTGTTCAGTAGTGATTACCAAAGGGTCTATGTTAAGTCGTTTCAGGCCACAGAGACAAGAAATAGTTTCTTCTTTTATTAGCAGTATTTATGCTGAAAAGGAAAGTAAGATTGAGAATACACTGTATATCATTAGTGATTTGTAAGTTTCCTTATGAGTGCCTGAGAATTTTGAGCCTAAATTTCTAGCAAGAGGAAAAAGGGATCAGGTGTACAACAGATAGGACCTGCAGTATAAAACTATTTGGAGCAGGGCTGGGGGGAGGGTATAGGGGACTTTTGGGATAGCATTTGAAATGCAAATGAAGAAAATATCTAATAAAAACAAACAAACAAAAATAAAATTATTTGAGGAGACAAGTCCAGCCAGTATCCAGTGGTCTGCATGAATTTTGTGATATCATAACAAAGTCTGTAAACTTAATTTAAGATTATGAGATGTGTGTGTGTGTGTGTGTGTGTGTGTGTGACTTAGTTTTGGAGTTTGATTGTGTAATTCTCAAGTGTGAACTTTGTAGATGAAAACAGTGCCAGAATGTTCAAAAAGGTTGGACATGCTTAGTAGAGAAAATAATTTTTCTTGGAAGAAAATAAAATAGGATCTTGTCTGACTGTCATCATCCAGTATACATTTTCATATAAAAAGTCACACATGGTGATAATTTCAAATGGGGATATAGTGACAACATTTTACTCTAATTCTCAATTGAAGACAGTAGAATTATACCTAGTTTGCTTTATCAGAATATGAAGCCATCTTGAATATGACCAACCGAGGCTTATGTGTGATGTTTCTCTCACAGTATAACTCCAGTCAGCCATGAAAGCTTCTACAATATCATCTTCTGATGCATAAATGTTTTGAATCACAAAATATTAAATATAGTCTGGTACAACAAGCTCAATGTTAGTATTTAGTGAAAAAAGGTAGAGTAGCTAAGATTCAGCTGCTCTACAAGGTCAGGTAACTGTGAAAGACAACAGTGATGACTACATTCGTAGGTTTTCCTAAAAAGTGAAGCCAATAGACATACAGAAATGGGTTCATTCTGTTTAAGAGTTTGAAACTTCTACGAATGAACGAAACGCCCACACTTCGGTCTCCCTTCTTCTTGAGCTTCATGTGGTCTGTGAATTGTATCTTGGGTATTCTAAACTTTTGTGCTTGCAATCCCTCCAACAATGGAGGAGTGTTCCTCTTTCTTCACATCCTTGACAGCATCTAATGTCATCTGAGTATTTGATCTTGCCATTGTGACTGGTGTAGGGTGGAACAAAATACCCATAGGAGGAGATACAGAGAAAAAGGGTGAAGCAGAAACTGAAGGAAAGGCTATCCAGAGACAGCCCAATCTGGGTATCCATTCCATATACAGTTACCTAATCCAGACACTATTGTGGATGCCAACAAGTGCTTGTAGACAGGAGTCTGATATAGCTGTCTCCTGAGAGGTTCTGCAAGAGCCTGACAAAAACAGAGGTGGTTGCTCACAGCCAACCATTGGACTGAGTACAGGATCCCCAATGGAGGAGTTAGAGAAAGGTCTGAAGGAGCTGAAGAGTTTTGCAGCCTCATAGGAGGAGCAACAATATCAATCAACCAGATGCCCTTTCCCCAGAGCTCCCAGGGACTAAACCACCAACCAAAGAGCACACATGGAATGACCCATGACTCCAGCTGCATATGTAGCAGAGGTTGGCATTGTTGGGCATCAGTGAAGGAGATGCCCTTGGTCCTGTGAAGGCTGGTTGTCCCAGTGTAGGGAAATGCCAGGATGGAGAAGCAAAAGTGGGTGGGTGGGTGGATGAGGAAATACCCTCATAGAAGCACGGGGAGGGAGGATGAGATAGAAGGTTTGGGGAGGAGAAGCCAGGTAAGGGGATAACATTTGAAATGTAAATATCTAATAAAAGAGAGTTTGAAACTTTGCCAGATTGATATTAGGAAAAGAGTGCCATAAGGAAGCCTAAGCTATTAACTGCTCTCGGTCCAAATATACAGAATCTAAGAAACCAGTAGAATTTGCTCTCGTGAGTGAGTCCAGTTGATTAAATAGCAGGAGATCTAGTTATTCACGGACAGGATAGAATGGATGTTCCAGTCAAAGATAAAGGTAGAATTCATCCTCCCTCTACCTTTTTGACTTGTTCAGGCCTTCAGTGATTGCATTATACCATCCCATAATGGGAATCATCATCTGCTCTTACATAGCTCGCCATAAGAGTGGATAATCTCTCTGTAGAACATCCTCAGCCAAACCCAGACATACTGAATCAGTTCAGCTTCTAAGCCCAGAAAATTGGTATATAAAAACTAAGCACCATAAAATTAATGACCATTATAATAAATAAAAACATTCTGAAACCTATTAAACACTCTTTGTAACCTAAACTTTTCTCAGCTCTTTGCATAATTTTTACAAAAGAAATTAAAACTTTCAATTAAGTAGGTTTTTCTGTTTTACAAAGAGGAAAGTGATTGTTGTAAAGAAAAAAATATATTTAAGTATGAATTGGGATGGGAAAGATAGACCATCAAAAGTTTTGAGTAGAAGTTCCATAATGTTATCATTGTTTAGTCTATGATAAAATCAATCAGCAGAAAATTGTGGTAGAACTACAATGGTCATTACCTTTTTTTAAAATTTTAAATATTTTATTTTTAAACTGCTACAAATGCTTTATACAGTATTTCAACATAAAGTCTCCTGAACAGAAAGGTAACAAAATGGGAATGGTAGTGAAAGATTAAAGTGGCACAAATTCATCACAGAAGTATTCAACTACAAAGTGTAAGAGATAGATTACTTTTAAGGTTGAGTACAAAACACAGAATGAATAAAATGTAGCCGTTTTCCACCACCTCGGTCATTACGCTGGGGGAAGCATCACTACTCATGGAGAAGTGGTGCTGCAATGGCCATTATCTTGAGAAATATTGATTTTTTAATAATGAAAATTATTGTATTGCTCATCTTTTACTAGTTCTTTGAAAATTTCATACAATGCATTTTGATCATATTTTTCCACTTCCTCCTAGTCCTCCAAGATCTACTTGCCCTTCTAGCCTATCCAACTTTGTGCCCTCCAAAAACAAAATCAAGTCCCAAAAGTACTGTCCAAATATTTCTCTATGTGTGGTCTTCCACTGTAGCATCATTCACTTACTAGTGGCTAACTTTTAGAGAAAACTGATTCACTCTGTCATAGCAACTATCAGTTGCCATAGTTGTTAACTAGAAGTTAGGGGTGGGACGTTGTGCCTATGTACCTTCTCTATACTGTGCCCATGCTACCTCAAATAATGTGAATTTTTATGTTATTTTCCTTGCAATATTAGCTAAACTGTATCCTTGTAGTAAATTAATACCCCCACTCTACAATCACCTCTTAGCCTTTGCAAGACAATGATTAACAGCTATTATGTCTAGTGTTGATTGATTTATAGTTTTCTATTTTTTTCCCATTGACTATTTTTGGATCTCTGCTAATATAAACTTCCTGCAAAAGGAAACAGCTTGTATAAGGGTTAAGACAAGCACAGATCAATAAGTATAATGATAAGTCATTTGTAATTAGATTAATACTATTCACATTTAGCAGGATAAAAAGAGCAGATGACAGCAGATGCTGGCAAGGATGTGGAGAAAGAGGAACACTCCTCCATTGTTGATGGAATTGCAAGCTTGTACAACTACTCTGGAAATCAGTCTGGCAGTTCCTCAGAAAATTGGACATAGTACTACCAGAGGATCCTGCAATACCTCTCCTGGGCATATATCCAGAAGATGTTCCAACCGGTAAGAAGGACACATGCTCCACTATGTTCATAGCAGCCTTATTTATAATGGTCAGAAGCTGGAAAGAACCCAGATGCCCCTCAATAGAGGAATGGATACAGAAAATGTGGTACATTTACACAATGGAGTACTACTCAGCTATTAAAAAGAATGAATTTATGAAATTCCTAGGCAAATGGATGGACCTGGAGGGCATCATCCTGAGTGAGGTAACCCAATCACAAAACAACTCACACAATATGTACTCACTGGTAAGTGGATATTATCACAGAAACTTAGAATACCTAAGATATAAGATACAATTTGCTAAACACATGAAACTGAAGAAGAACAAAGACCAAAGTGTGGACACTTTGCCCCTTCTTAGAATTGTTAACAAAACACCCATGGAAGGAGCTACAGAGACAAAGTTTGGAGCTGAGACGAAAGATGGACCATCTAGAGACTACCATATCCGGGGATCCATCCCATAATCAGCTTCCAAACGCTGACATCATTGCATACACTAGCAAGCTTTTGCTGAAAGAACCCAGATATAGCTGTCTCTTGTGAGACTATGCCGGGGCCTAACAAACATAGAAGTGAATGCTCACAGTCAGCTATTGGATGGATCACAGGGCCCCCAATGTAGGAGCTAGAGAAAGTACCCAAGGAACTAAAGGGATCTGCAATCCTATAAGTGGAACAACAATATGAACTAACTAGTAACCCTCTGGAGCTCCTGTCTCTAGCTGAATATGAATCAGAAGATGGCATAGTTGGCCATCAGTGGAAAGAGAGGCCCATTGGTCATGCAAACTTTTTATGACTCAGTACAAGGGAACACTAGGGCCAAGAAGTAGGAGTGGGTGGGTGGGGGAGTGGGTGGGGGAGCACGTGGGGGACTTTTGGGATAGCATTGGAAATGTAAATAAAATCAATACCAAATAAATAAATAAATAAATAAAGAGCAGGTTATCCCCCTCCCCCCCTTTTTTTTAATGAATCATCAAATGATATCTCACTTTCTTGGGAGTTTTTGCCAGCAGCTCACCAGTAGAGATGTGGATGTTTGGAGCAGGTTGTTTTATAGGAACCATGACATCTCTAGCCACACCCTATAACATACCTTGGCGTGACTCTAAGGAAGTGAAAGATCTGTGTGATAAGAACTTCAAGTCTCTGAAGAAAGAAATTAAAGAAGATCTCAGATGGAAAGATCTCCCATGCTCATGGATTGGCAGGATCATTATAGTAAAAATGGCTATCTTGCCAAAAGCAATCTACAGATTCAATGCAATCCTCATCAAAATTCCAACTCAATTCTTCGACGAATTAGAAAGAGCAATCTGCAAATTCATCTGGAATAACAAAAAACCTAGGATAGTAAAAAATCTCCTCAAGGATAAAAGAACCTCTGGTGGGATCACCATGTCTCATATAAAGCTGTACTACAGAGTAATAGTGATAAAAACGGCATGGTACTGGTATAGCGACAGACAAGTAGACCAATGGAATAGAATTGGAGACCCAGAAATGAACTGACACACCTATGGTCACTTGATCTTTGGCAAGGGAGCTAAAACCATCCAGTGGAAAAAAGACAGCATTTTCAACAAATGGTGCTGGCACAACTGGTGGTTATCATGTAGAAGAATGCGAATTGATCCATTCCTATATCCTTGTACTAAGGTCAAATCTAAGTGGATCAAGGAACTCCACATAAAACCAGAGACAATGAAACTTATAGAGAAGAAAATGGGGAAAAGCCTGGAAGATATGGGCACAGGCGAAAAATTCCTGAATAGAACAGCAATGGCTTGTACTGTAAGATCGAGAATCAACAAATGGGACCTCATAAAAGTGCAAAGCTTCTGTAAGGCAAAAGACACCTTCAATAGGACAAAAAGGCCAACAACAGATTGGGAAAGGATCTTTACCTATCCTAAATCAGATAGGGGACTAATATCCAATACATATAAGGAACTCAAGAAGGTAGACTCCAGAAAATCAAATAACCCCACTAAAAAATGGGGCTCAGAGCTAAACAAAGAATTCTCACCTGAGGAATACTGAATGGCTGAGAAGCACCTGAAAAAAATGTTCAATATCCTTAATCATCAGGGAAATACAAATCAAAACAACCCTGAGATTCCACCTCACACCAGTCAGAATGGCTAAGATCAACAATTCAGGTGACAGCAGATGCTGGCGAGGATGTGGAGAAAGAGGAACTCTCCTCCATTGTTGGTGGATTGCAAGCTTGTACAACCACTCTGGAAATCAGTCTGGTGGTTCCTCAGAAAATTGGAAATAGTACTACTGGAGGATCCCACAATACCTCTCCTGGGCATATATCCAGAAGATATTCCAAATGGTAAGAAAGAAATATGCTCCACTATGGTCATAGCAACCTAATTTGTAATAGCCAGAAGCTGGAAAGAACCCAGATGCCCCTCAATAGAGGAATGGATACAGAAAATGTGGTACATTTACACAATGGAGTACTACTCAGCTATTAAAATGAATGAATTTATAAGTTTCTAGGCAAATGGATGGACCTAGAGGGCATCATCCTGAGTGAGGTAAGCCAATCACAAAAGAACTCACATGATATGTACTCACTGATAAGTGGATATTATCCCAGAAACTTAGAATACCCAAGACACAAGAAACAATTTGCAAAACACATGAAACTCAAGAAGAATGAAGATGAAAGTGTGGACACTTTGCTCCTTCTTAGAATTTGGAACAAAACACCCATGGAAGGAGTTACAGAGACAAAGATTGGAGCTTAGAGGAAAGGATACACCATCTAGAGACTGCCATACCTGGGGATCCATCCCATAATTAGCACCCAAATGCTGACATCATTGCACACACTAGCAAGGTTTTGCTGAAAGGACCCAGATATAGCTGTATCTTATGAGGCTATACTGGGGCCTAGCAAACACAGAAGTGGATGTTTACAGTCAGCTATTGGATGGATAACAGGGCACCCAATAGAGGAGCTGGAGAAAGTACCCAAGGAGCTAAAGGGGTCTGCAATCCTATAAGTGGAACAACAATATGAACTAACCAGTACCCTCCAGAGCTCATGTCTCTAGCTGCATATGTATCAGAAAATGACCTAGTTGGCCATCAGTGGAAAGAGAGGCCCATTGGTCTTGCAAACTTTATATGCCTCAGTACAGGGGAATGCCAGGGCCAAGAAGTGGGAGTGAGGATGGCGGAGTAAGGGGAAAGGCTTGGGGGACTTTTGGGGTAGAATTGGAATTGTAAATGAAGAAAATACCTAATTAATATAAATAAATAAATAAACAAGCAAACAAACAAACAAATAAATAAGAAGCTATGTACACAACTAGGTGAAACATCAACTATCAATCTTAGTCACCTGTGATCCAGTGCACTATAACTGTCCTCATTAGAGATGTTCATGGTAAAATAGTGTTGTCTGGACATAGCCAACTACTCTTTGATTGGATTTAAAAGCTGATCCACAAGTTCAAACCTGTATCTGAGCCTTGTATAGATAGTTTTTTGAATATTTATCTTAAATCAATGGAGTATGAGTTGTTGACTTTTTATCTTCCTATTCCCAACACCCAGTATAAGAAAGTACTCAGAAGTAGGAAGTCCTTAATTACCAAGTAAATAACAAAATGAAGCAATAACAGAGCAGAAACTATTGAAACCCACTATTGTCCAGAAACAAATAATTGACTGCATGCTTCACTCAGTCATAACAAATCAGTTCTGAACATATATGTTAAACTTTCAGGATATTTTTAAGTAGTATATATTTGATTATTAGGTCCACAATCATTACATAAACATACAATATTATTGCATTAAGAATTGCAGATAAATCCATTAATCTCCTTCATTGGATTATAATGTGTCCACTAAGTAAGAGCAGGGGGAGGTTTACAAATGGGAATTTCATGAAGATGTGTCTGAGTTTTCTCTTCACTTGACACTGAAACACAAATTAACATTAAATGCCAGCATCTATTGTGAGCTTTTGTTACCATACTGTTAAATAATACAGTCAGTTCAACAGGGACTCAGGAGTTGAAGCAGAGGATCAAAGAAAGAATTTAGGAAAAGAAAAGTTAGACTCTCTCAAATATAGTTAACTATAGAAAGATATCTCATAGTTGAACTTAATTTAAAGAAAAATGAGAGAGGATCTGGAGAGTGAATGGAAATTGGGTGTGGGTGTGGGGCATGACAAAGAACTGGAATGGCAGTGGCCCTAGGGAGAAGCAGAGGTCCCAGGGAGTCTATGAGGATAACTCTAGCTGAGACTCCTAGAAATGGGGGATATGGAGCCTGAAGAGTCCACCTTCTATAGTTAGGCAGAAATCCCAGCGAAGAAATAAGGACACCAACCACCCACACAAACTGCAATCCAAAATTTGTACTTCTTCTGCCCACAAGAAATACAGGGACAAAGAGAGAGCAGAGACTGGGAGAATGTCCAACCAATGACTGGCCCAATCTGAGACCCATCCAACAGACAAGAAGTAATTGCTGACGCTATTCACGATACATTGTTATACTTGAAGAAAGGAGCCTAGCATACTCTACACTCTAGAAATAGCAAGAAAATAATATTTTAACAAACCAAAGAGAACATAGCCACATAAACATAATTCTACCTCTAACAACAAAAATAACAGGAAGCAAAAATCACTTTTCCTTAATAGTTCTTAAAATCAATGGACTCAAGGGACTCAATGCCCCAATAAAAAGACATAGATTAACAGACTGGATAAGTAAACAGGATCCAATATTATGCTGAACAATAAGAAAAATAATAGAAAGCCACCCACATACACGTGGAAGCTGAAGAACACTCTACTCAATAATAACTTGGTCAAGGAAGAAATAAAGAAAAATTGAATACTTTGAAGAATTTAATGAAAATGAAGCCACAACATACTCAAGATTATGGGACACAATGAAAGCAGTCCTAAGAGGAAAATTCATAGCTCTGCATGCCTCCAAAAAGAAACTGGAGAGAGCATACCCTAGCCCCTTGACAACACAAGGAAAGCACTAGAACAAAAAGAAGCAAATTCATCCAAGAGGATTAGATGGCAGGAAATAAACAAATTCAGGACTGAAAACAACCAAGTAGAAACAAAAAGAACTATAAGAAGAATCAACCAAACCAGGAGCTGGTTCTTTGAGAAAATTAGCATGATAGAAAAGCTCTTAGAAAAACTAATAAGACTGCACAGAGACAGTATCCAAATCAACAAAATCAGAAATGAAAAGGGAAACATACAATGGAAACTGAGGAAATCCAGAAGATCATCAGATCCTACTACAAAAGCCTATACTCAACAAAACTGGAAAATCTAAATGAAATGGATAATTTTCTAGACAGATACCAGGTACCAAAGTTAAATCATGATCAGATAAAAGTTCTAAATAGTACTATAACCCCCAAGAAATAGAAGAAGTCATTAATAGTCTCCAAAACAAAACAAAACAAAACAAAGGCCATCAAATCTTCAAAAAAGACCTAATACCAGTACTCTTCAAACTATTCCATAAAATAGAAACAGAAGGTACTCTACCCAATTTGTTCTATGAAGCCACAATTACTCTGATACCTAAACCACACAAAGACCCAACAAAGAAAGAGAACTTCACACCAATTTCCCTTATGAATATCAATGCAAAATACTCAATAAAATTCTCGCAAACCAAATCCAAGAACACATCAAAATGATCATCTACCATGATCAAGTAGGCTTCATCCCAGGGATGCAGGGATGGTTCAATATAGAGAAATCCAGCAATGTAATTCCCTATCTCAACAAACTCAAAGAAAAAAACACATGATTATCTCAGATGCAGACAAAACATTTGTCAAAATCCAATACTTTTTCATGATAAAAGTCTTGGAAAGATCAAAAATTCAAGGCCCATACTTAAACAAAGTAAAAGATTTATACAGCAAACCAGTAGCCAACTTCAAACTAAATGGAGAGAAACTTGGAGTAATCCCACCAAAATCAGGGACTAGATAAGGCTATCCACTTTCTCCCCACCTGATCTATACAGTATTTGAAGTCCTACCTAGAGCACTTAGACAACAAAAGGAGAAAGATATACAAACTGGAAAGTAAGAATTCAAAACATCACTATTTGCAGAGGATATGATAGTATACTTGTGACCAAAAAAATTCCACCAGAGAACTCCTAAAACTGGGAAACAATTTCAGCAAAGTGGTTGGATATAAAATTAACTCAATTAAATCAGTGGCCTTCCTCTACTCAAAAGATAAACAGGCTGAGGAAGAAACTAAGGAAACAACACCTTTCATAAGAGTCACAAATAATATAAAATACATTGGTGTGATTCTAACTAAGCAAGTGAAAATCTGTATGACAAAAACTTCAGTTCTCTGAAGAAAGAAATCAAAGAAAGATTGGTAGGATTATTATAGTAAATATGGTCGTCTTGCTGAAAGCAGTCTACAGATTCAATGCAATACCCATCATAATTCCAACTCATTTCTTCATAGAGTTAGAAAGAGCAATTTACAAATTCATCTGGAATAACAAAAAACCCAGGATAGCAAAAGCTATTTTTGACAATATAATAACTTTTGGGGGAATCACCATCTCTGACCTCAAGATGTACTACAGAGCAATTGTGATAAAAAAAAAAAACAAACAAACTGCACAGTATTGGTATAGTGACAGGGAGGTAGATCAATGGAATAGAATTGAAGACCCAAAAATGAACCTACACACCTATGGTCACTTGATCTTTGACGAAGGAACTAAAACCATCCAAGGAAAAAAAAGACAGCATTTTCAAAAAATGGTGCTGGCTCAACTGGCAGTTAGCATGTAGAAGAAGGCAAATTGATCTATTATCTCCTTGTACAAAGCTCAAGTACAAGTGGATCAAGAACCTCCACATAAAACCAGACACATTGAAAGTAGTATAAAAGAATGTGAAGAAGAGCCTTGAGCACATGGGCACAGGGGAAAGTTTTCTGAACAGAGCACCAATAGTTTATGCTCTAAGATTAAAAATTGACAAGTGGTACTTCATAAAATTGAAAAGCTTCTGTAAGTCAAAGGACATTGTCAATAGGACAAAATGGCAACCAACAGATCGAAAAAAGATCTTTACTAACCTTATATCCTATAGAGGGCTAATAACTAATATATACAAAGAACTGAAGACGTTTGAATCCAGAGAAACAAATAACCCTATTAAAAAATAGGATACAGAGCTAAACAAAAAATTCTCAACTGAGGAATACCAAATGGCTGAGAAGCACTTAAAGAAATGTTCAACATCCTTAGTCATCAGGGAAATGCAAATCAAAACAACTCTGAGATTCTACCTCACACCAGTCAGAATGGCTAAGATCAAAAACTCAGGTGGCAACAGATGCTGGCAAGGATGTGAATAAAGAGGAACATTCCTCCATTGCTGATGGGATTGCAAGCTGGTACAACCACTCTGGAAATCAGTTTGATGGTTTCTGAGAAAATTGAACATATTACTGCCCGAGGACCCAGCTATACCACTCCTGGGCATATATCCTAAATATGCTCCAACATTTAATAAGGACACATGCTCCACTATGTTCATAGCAGCCTTATTTATAATAGCCAGAAGCTGGAAAGAACCCACATGTCCCTCAACTGAGGAATGGATACAGAAAATGAGGTACATTTACACAATAAAGTACTACTCAGCTATTAAAAACAATGATTTCCTGAAATTCTTAGGCAAGTGGATGGTACTAGAAAATATCATCCTGAGTGAGGTAACCCAATGACAAAAGAATACACATGGTATGCACTTAATGCTTAGTAGATATTTGCTCAGAAATTTAGAATAACCTAGATACAATTTACAAACCACATGAAGCTCAAGAAGAAAGAAGATCAAAGTGTGGATACTTAGTGCCTTCTTAGAAGAGGGATCAAAATACCCATGGGAGAAGTAACAGAGACAAAGTGTGCAGCAGAAACTGAAGGAAAGCCCATCCAGAGACTGTCCCACTTGGGGATCCATATCATATACAATTACTAAACCCAGACACGCTGTGGATGCCAACAAGTGCTTCCTGACAGGAGCCTGATAGAGCTGTCTCCTGAGAGGCTGTGCCAGTGTCTGACAAATACAAAGGTGGATGCTGAAAGCCATGCATTGGACTGAGCACAGGGTCCCCAATGGAGGAGTTAGAGAAAGGGCCCAAGGAGCTGAAGGGTTGCAACCCCATAAAAGGAATAACAATATGAACCAACCAGTACCCCCAAGATCTCCCAGGGACTAAAACACCAACCAAAGAGTACACATAGAGGGACCCATGGCACCAACCACATATGTAGCAGAGGATGGCATTGTGGGAGAGCAATAAGAGGAGAGGCCCTTCATCCTGTGAAGGCTCAATGCTCCAGGGTAGAGGAATGCCAGGACAGGGAAATGGGAGTGGGTGGGTTGGTGAGCAGGGGAAAGGTGGATGAGATGGGGGTTTTCTGAAGAGAAAAGAAGAAAGGGGATAATAACGTTTGAAATGTAAATAAATAAAATATCTAATTAAAAAAAGAGTACGGGAAAGAATCCAAGGACAAGGAGAGGTTAGAGACTCAACAAGGCCAACAGAGTCAACCAACCTGGACACTTTGGAGCTCTCAGAGACTGAACCAGCAACCAAAGAGCATACATGGACCTATCTACCTGTCCGCAAAATATAGCAGAATTGCAGCTTAGTATTTATGCAGATGCAGGTCCCCCAACAACTGGAACAAGGATTGTCACTGACTTTGTTGACTTCCTGTGGATCCTATTCGCCTAAATGGGGTGCCTTATCTGAACTCAGTGGGAAAGGTAATGCTTAGTCCTAGATATACCATTATTATTTGGATCCAGGCTATCCTCCCCATTTTCAGAGAAGAAAGGGAGTGGAGCCTGGGAGAGGGGCTATGTGATGGGACTGAGAGGAGAGGAAGGCTGAGATTGGGATGTAAAATGAATAAATAAATAAACTAATGGAAACCTGAAAAGTAGAATATCATTAAGTTAGGAGACCTTTGGTCTTTGAGGTTGGGATTATGACTAGAAGTCATAATTTTAATTCTTCCTTGATTACTTTCTGAGATGGAATCCTGACATGTTTTTCCACTAAAAATGACCTGGAGTGGCAGCTTTTACTTTGTGTTTTATTTTAATATCTATATGAATATTATAGTGGTCATTTAATATGTATTTGTGTCTTCATTATTAATTTTTCTTTCCTCTTGCTAGCAGAAATACAAATATCTCAGTTATGTATATGAATGGGAATGCTTTTATTTTCCATTCAATGACTTCAAAACATGTGATTTTCTTCAAAACTCAAATTTGGTCATCCAGAGTCATAGAAAAATAATCAAAGGTATGTTCTTCTTAGCTATTCGAGATTCCTCTGTTGTGAATTCTTTGTTTAGTTCTATACCCCATTTTTTGATTGGGTTGTTTTGTGTTTTGGTGGCTAGCTTCCTGAATTCTTTACACACACACACACACACACACACACACACATATTATTATTATTATTATTATTATTATTATTATTATTATTATATATTATTATTATTATTAGCTCTCTGTTGTATGTGGGGTTAGTGAAGATGTTTTTCCAATCTGTAGGTTGCCGATTTGTCCTATTGATTATGTCCTTTGTCTTACAGAAGCTTTTCAGTCTCATGAGTTCCCATTTATCAATTTTTAATCTTAGATCCTGAGCCATTGGAGTTCTGTTTAAGAAATTTCCCCCTTTGCCAATAAGTTCAAGGCTCTTTACCACCTTCTCTTCTATTAGATCCATGTATCAGGTTTTATATTGAGGTCCTTGATCCACTTGAACTTGAGCTTTGTGCAAGGTAACAACTATGTATCTATTTTCATTTTTCTACATATAGATTGCCAGTTAGACCAGCACCAATTATTGAAGATGCTTTCTTTTTCCATTGTATATTTTTGGCTTCTCTGTCAAAGATCAAGTGTCAAAGGTGTGTGGTTTCATTTCTGGTTCTTCAATTCTATTCCACTGATCAACCTGTCTGTCTCTGTATCAACCATGCTGTTTACATCACTATTGCTCTGTAATAAAGCTTGCTGTAAGGGATGGTGATTCCCTAAGATCTTTTAGTTAAGAGTTGTTTTCGATATTCTGGGTTTTCTGTTTTTCCAGAAGAATTTGAGAATTGTTCTTTCCATATCTTTCAAGAATTGTGTTGGGATTTTGATGGGGATTGCATTGAATCCATAGATTGCTTTTGGTAGGATAGCCATTTTTACTGTTAATTCTACCAATTCATGAGCATGGGAGATCTCTCCAATTTCTAAGGTCTTCTTCAATTTCTTTCTTGAGATACTTGAAGATCTTGTCATACAGATCTTTCATTTGTTTGGTTAGAGTTACCCCATGATATTTTATATTATTTGTGGCTATTGTGAAGGGTGCCATTGGTCCAGGACATGACCCACAGAACTCAAGAAGGTTATTAAGCCAAAGGACGCAAATAAGGATTCCTCAATCCCACTTGAGGGGGAGAAGAAAGCAGTCATGGGGTGGGGGAAAGGGAGGGAGGGACCAGAGTGGGAGAGGGGACAGGGAGGGGAAGGGAGAAACATGATCAAGCATTGGGGGAGGGAGGACTAAAGCCAGCAGAAAAAATAGAAACAGGCAATCTCAGGAGGAAGCAGGTGGGGGTACCCTCTAGAATGTAGCAGAAACCTGGGAGGTGAGAGACTCTCAGGACCCAAAGGGAGGGACCTTGGATGAAGTAATTATAGTTTTCAGCTTTTATTAAAGCACCATTGAAGCTTTTTAACCCTAAAACTAGAAACAACTTCTCTCTCTCTCTCTCTCTCTCTCTCTCTCTCTCTCTCTCTCTCTCTCTCTCCTCTCTCTCTCTCTGTGTGTGTGTGTGTGTGTGTGTGTATGTGTGTGTGTGTGTGTGTGTGTGTGTGTGTGTGTGTGTACATGTACCTCTGCTGTATCTCTACAGTTGAGAACAAGGAAACCTGTGCTTAATGGGTGTTTGTAAATTTTTGTTTGTATTATTTTTGAGATAATAATATAATTATATCATTTCTTCCTTCCTTTTCTCCACTCTGATATCCTTGTTCTTTTTCAAATCCATAATACTTTTTAAATAATTGTTACAATATGCATGTATATGAATGAGTTATATATGTATGTGTAAACATATGTGTGTGTATATATATATATATATATATATATATATATACACACACACACACATTTAAACACACATCACATAAACAAACACATATATTCACATACATATATACATATCAATGCCTAAATATAAGTTTTCAGTCAATGTAACCTTATTCATATGTATATTTTCAGGGCTAACCAGTTTACATTTTATCTTAAACTTTCATGTTTATCATTAAAAGGAAAGCCAATATTGGTTACAGTAGTTCAGCCCATTTTCTACTTGAATATGAAGTTTTAAAAAATTCATTTTAACCTGCAGATTCACAGTGCATCAATCTGTTTCCCCATTTCTAATTTTTTGACAAATCATCTGAAGCCTTATTAGTATTCACTAGCATTTTTGAAATAGAATGTCAGAATGTTTGAGAAGCCAACTCTATTAAATTATCCTCAGGTTTGTCCATCAAGTAAAATGATAAAATAAGTCTTTAAAGTCTATCCCTCTTTCTTCTGTGACTCTCTCTAGAAAGACAATCACCATGAATAAAACAGAATTCTGTGCACAAACATGGAAATGACACCAATTTTATATAAAATGAAAGGTTAGGAAAGAAGACACTAATGGAATAGAGGAAAGTTGTCTGCTGTAGACAAATTTTACTAAAATTAGGACATTATAGTCACTTTATTTTCATCTGCACATGAAAAAGTCACTCTGATTAATCTGTTAAATATATTATTTTTATTGGTTTTATGATTTTTTTTCTTAAGTGGCAAGGAAGAAAATCTTCCAAAAATAAAATGAAATTTAGACTACTGCTAGTGGAGTTCATTATGAGTACAGCTCATAGACCAAACTGGCATATTAAATGGATTATATTTGTATATGTGAGAGGTAAAATGGTCAGTAGTGTTGATGTGTGTGTGTGTGTGTGTGTGTGTGTGTGTTTGTACGCGCGCGTGCACGCACACGCGTATGTGCGAGCACATATGTGCACATGCATGCAATAGCAGCTTTGCTCATGAATAAGTAGCAGCATGAATAAAACTAATCATTTTTGACACGATTTTATTTTATTTTTAATCATTCATTCATTCATTCATTTATTTACACTCCAGGTTTTATTCCCCTCTCGGTCGACCCTCAGACTGTTCCATATGCCATACTTCCTCTCAGCACCCCTGGCTCCGCGAGGATGTCCCCACCCCCTACCCCATCATACCTCTAAACTCCCTGGGGCCTCCCAGTCTCTTGAGGGTTAAGTGTATCTTCTCTGACTAATCCCAGACCTGGCAGTCCTCTGCTGCATATGTGTTGGGCTCATATCTGCTGATGTATGCTGCCTGGTTGGTGGTCCAGTGTCTGAGAGATCTCTGGGGTCCAAGTTAATTGACTGCTGGTCCTCCTACAGGGTCACCCTCCTCCTCAGTTTCTTCCAGCTTTTTTCTAATTCAGCCACAGGGTCAGCAGCTTCTGTCCATTAATTGGGTGTAAATATCTGCACTTGACTCTTTCAGCTGCTTGTTGGGTCTTTCGGAGGGCAGTCATGATAGGCTCCTTTTTGTGAGCCTAGTAGTAGTATCAGGCCTTGGGACCTCCCCTTGATCTGGATCCACTTTGGGTCAGTTGCTGAACTGTCTTTTCCTCAGGCTCCTCTCCATTTCCATCCCTGTAATTCTTTCAGACAGGAACAATTATGGGTCAGAGATATGACTGTGGGATGGCAAATCCCTCCCTCACTTGATCTTACACGCATTCTCGCGACCGGCCAGGAAAGATGCAACAAACCAGAATCTTCTGCGGCAAAAGCTTTATTGCTTACATCTTCAGGAGCAAGAGAGCAAGAGCAAGAGAGAGAATGGCGAAACCCCGTCCCTTTTTAAGGAGAATTATCCTCCGCCTAGGACGTGTCGCTCCCTGATTGGCTGCAGCCCATCGGCCGAGTTGTCGTCACGGGGAAGGCAGAGCACTACCCTTGGCACATGCGCAGATTATTTGTTTACCACTTAGAACACAGGATGTCAGCACCATCTTGTAACGACGAATGTGAGGGCGGCTCCCCACATCTCCCCCTTTCCTTTTAATAAGAGCAATAGGCCACCCATATTAATGAGAGTGGAGATAGAGGTCAAATCCCAGTGTGCAGGTAAAGGAGCCATACACATAACCTCCTTCCAGGCTCATCACCCAGAGGGGTCCTGGTCTGGTCCCGTGTCGTTTTTCCTGGGGAGAAGGGCACTTGGACACTCAACCTTCTTGAAAGATGACATGTCTCCCTAGAATAGGCTCATATATGCCGCAGAGCCCTTCTACTGCAGTGCTTAGCCGTGCAACTCTCTCGGGCTGCTGAAGCACACTCACTCTATCCCGTGCAATGAGACTAGCCTCGTGGGGTGCAAGAGCTGAATGGCCAGCGACCTATTGCTTAAGCATAGATATATCAGGGGAAGCACCATGTTCTAGAGCTGCAAGTGCCTGGGCAATAACCACCTTGTCTCTCCTAGTTTGGGCCTTAAGCTTACAGACCAACCAGAGAAGCAACACTAATCCACAGCAAAGTGTATCTCCAAATAATCCCACCCCCACCCATTCTTTAAAGAAGGAAAATGCTGAGGAGATCCAATTGGGTAATCCTTTGGTCAGGGACAGGTCCAAGCACGTGGAGTTGACCTGAATGATGGCAATTCTCAATTCCCGAAGGGTCTGTTCAAATTCAGCCGTCCAATTCTGTAACATATACTGAGAAAGACTTCTTGACAAATTAGCTGCCCTAGTAAATTTCTCATACTGAATGGAAGTAACGCACAATCCCGGAAACTTTTGTTCACATCCCAGCTGAGCTATTTGCCATAATGCATCTAGTTGTTCCTGGACAAGATCTATGTGTTGATTAACCAGCATGAGACCTCCCTGTATCTTGACACTAGCTGAGGCCTGTTTATCTATGGCTGTGGTCACCGAGGCTGACAATGTGTTAATGGTGTCAGTCGTCTGGACCTGTCCAGACAGAGCCAAGGCTGTCTGAATCAAGGCCAAAGCCAGTTCCTTGTTAGTGGTAAAAAAAGGTGGGGGAATACTTGAGCATTATACATCACCAACATTGGGAGTGGAAATGTCGACATTATCCCCCAACGCTGCTCTCTCTTTGTTATTGTCGCCCTGGACATCACCAAGACAAGGGACATCAGTATTCCCTTGGTCAGTCTGGATTTTTCCGGTGAGTCTTTCTGGTATCCAAAATGGGTTGTCTTCATTCTGTGGAAAAACACAAACAGCTCCCCGAGATCTGATTAAGATAGGATCCGGGCCATACCATTTATTATCAAGGACATTTTTCCATTTAACCATCTCATTGGGCCTATCTGGCTCTGAACAATGACGTTCAGCCACAGTATGGCCATGAGCATCAAGATTTAAAAAATTAAGTGTAAAGAGTGCCATAGACACAGACACTCTTGGTACTCGGGGTAGAGCCTCGACTCCCCTTTTCTGTTTTATTAGATAGGATTTGAGGGTGCGATGCGCATGCTCAACAATACCCTGTCCTTGAGGGTTGTATGGAAGTCCAGTCAGGTGGGTCACATCCATCTGACGGCAGAACTGCTGGAATTTTTGAGATGTATAAGCTGGTCCATTATCAGTCTTAAGGAGTTTGGGTTTCCCCCAAGCACTCCATGCCTCAAGGCAATGTTGAATCACATGTGAGGCCTTTTCTCCGGTTAAAGGAGAGGCAAACATGATGCCAGAACATGTGTCAATGGACACGTGGAGATATTGAAGTTTTCCAAAGGAAGAAACATGTGTAACATCCATTTGCCAGACCTGTAGAGGTCGAATACCGTATGGGTTAATTCCCACATGAGGAACTGGCAAGAACTCACAGCAGCTTTGACATTGAGTAACAATGTCACGGGCTTCTTTTCTTGTCAAGGAGAAATGACTACGTAATGTTTCAGCCGTCACATGAAAATTGTTATGAAAATTTCTTGCAGCCTCTACTGGGGATGATAGGGCAGCAGCCATCACTTTAGTGGCCTTATCTGCCAAATCATTTCCCAGAGCCATGGGGCCAGTTAGGCCTGAATGGGCTCTAACATGAGTAATATAAACAGGAAATCTTCTAGATAACAAAACTAATTGTATCTGCTGAAAAATATTGGCAACTTTACTGGAAGGCTTAATCACTCCAGCCACTTCTAAAAGATTTACTGCATTAACCACATAACAGGAATCTGACACAATATTAAGGGGTTCTAAAAAGGTTTTTAAAACTTCTAAAACCACTAAACATTCTACCACTTGAGGTGAATTTTCATTATATTGTTTGGATACCACTTTACCATTAGCCACATAGGCACCTATACCAGTTTTTGATCCATCAGTATATACCACAATCCCATTTTTAAGTGGGTTTCTTACCGTTATTTGTGGAAACACAACAGATTGATTTGGGGCAAACTGTAAAATTGGATGTTTTGGATAATGGTTATCTATTTGTCCTGAAAAGGAGGTAACTAAAACTGCCCAATCATTAGATGTGGCTGCCAAGGTTTGAACCTGTGCAGCGGTATAAGCTCCCTGACCCGTTAACAAGTCAAAAGTCCAATCTCTCTGCTCTGGAGTCAAAGCAGCAGCGTTTGCTCGGGCCTGCGCTTGTGCAGCCTCTTGCCATAGAGCTCTCCATTCCATATATTTGCTCATACTAGGGAGAGTGGCTTTTGCAATCATTTGCCAGTCGGCAGGAGTTAGTGCCATGCCGGCAAGCCTGTCTAACTGCACCAAGGTAAAATTAGCATTGGTTCCATATTTACGGACCGACTCGGCAAGCTCTTTAATCAACACATACTCTACTGGAGCGTAGACACGCCCACCCTCGGCTCCTTCAAAGACCAGAAATGCCTGTTGCATTTTCCTTTGTTCCTCTCTAGGAATGAACGAGTCTGCGCATTGCCTCTCTGTCCATTGCCTCTCTGCGCAGGGCTGACGCCTTACGCAGGGCAGGGGCTCCGCATAGGGCGGAAGTGCACTATGACCTTGAAGCCGACTGCCCGGAGGCCGAGCAGCACGCTGGCCTTCGCCAGCCGCTTTTGGCTTTTTCCTTAACTGATTAGCTAGCATTTTATCTGTCTGGTACCCTTTTCTCTCATAACGAACTGCTTCCTCCTCCAAGTCTGTTTCTTCAGAGGAGAATTCTTCATCTGATTCAGAGCTACTAAGAGCTGGCTCCTTGAGCTCATCTAGTGATGAGTATAGGCTCCTTCTCCTAGAAACCTCTGCTGATTGATCTTTTTTCTTTTCTTTTTCCTTCTCCTTCCTTTCAATCTCTCCCCAGGTATTCTTACCTGACCTTAACTTTTCCTCGGGTTCAAGACCCTTGGAAAGGCCTGTATACTTATTTTGTGCACCATATTTCCTCTTTGCTCCTACTCTCTCTCCCCGCTTTACTTCTGATAGATTGCCCTGAATTTCATCCAAAATTTTCAGCCCTGCCTTAACCACTTGATAACATGTGAAAAGGAACAAAAAGGCTCCTAACACTGGAGAAAGTTCAAGGCCAAACATACCTTGTAAAGCTATTTCCCACTTTACTTCTGATAGACTGTCTTGAATTTCGTTAGAAAGTTCAAGGCCAGATGTACCTTGTAAAGCTATTTCCCACTTTACTTCTGATAGACTGTCTTGCATTTCGTTAGAAAATTCAAGACCAGACTTACCTTGTAAAGCTGTACTTACGGGTGCCCCTGTTCCCCAGCTGAAGAGTTCTGAATCCACGCAGTTGAATCCTTCTCAACAGTCTGTTTTACGGGAACACTTCATTACCACCGTTCCTCAGCTGAAGAGTTCTGAATCCATGCCGGATCCTTCTCAACAGTCTGTTTTACGGGAACCTTTATGACCGTGACCCGCAGTTCTGGTTCCAGAATGAGGGATCTTCCTTGCGCCGGTGTGATGGTAGTTTCCGTCCCGGGTTTTCTCGTCCCGGGTTCCGGCACCAACTCTTACACGCGTTCTCTCGACCGGCCAGGAAAGACGCAACAAACCAGAATCTTCTGCGGCAAAAGTTTTATTGCTTACATCTTCAGGAGCAAGAGAGCAAGAGCAAGAGAGAGAATGGCGAAACCCCATCCCTTTTTAAGGAGAATTATCCTCCGCCTAGGACGTGTCGCTCCCTGATTGGCTGCAGCCCATCGGCCGAGTTGTCATCACGGGGAAGGCAGAGCACATGGAGTGGAGAATTACCCTTGGCACATGCGCAGATTATTTGTTTACCACTTAGAACACAGGATGTCAGCGCCATCTTGTAACGGCGAATGTGAGGGCGGCTCCCCACAACTTGATGCCCTGTCATTCTGCTGCAGGTGGGCTCCACAATATCTCTTTCCCCACTGTAGGGCATTTCATCTAAGTTCCCTTCCTTTGAGTACTAAAAGTCACTCACCTCCCAGGACTCTGGTACATTCTGGAGTGTCTCCCCAACCTTCTTCCTCTCCAGGTTGCCTGTTTCCATTCCTTCTGCTGGCCCTCAGAGGTTTAGTCCTTTTCCCCCATCCCAAATCATATCATGTTGTACTCTCCCCACTCCCATCCACTTTCCCTCTCAGGCCCTTCCCTCCCTCCCTCCCCGTTGTGATTGCTTTCTTTCTTTCCCAAGTGGGACTGAGGCATCCTCACTTGGACCCTTCTGCTTGTTGACCTTTTTGAATTCTGTGGACTGTATCTTGGGTATTCTATACTGTTTTGGCTAATATGTACTTATTAGTGAGTACGTATCATGCATGCCCTTTTGGGTCTGAGTTACCTCACTCAGGATGATATTATCTAGTTCTGTATATTTGCCTGCAAAACTCAGGAAGTCCTCATTCCTAATATCTGAGTAATATACCATTGTATAAATGAATCACATTTTCTGCATCCATTCTTCTACTGTGGAACATCTGGGTTGTTTCTAGCTTCTGGCTATCACAAACAAGGCAGCTATGAATAGCAGAACATGTGCCCCTGTGGCATGGTGGGGTATTTTTTGGGTATATTCCCAAGAGTGGTATTGCTGGGTCTTCAGGTAGATCTATTTCCAACATTCTGAGGAACCTGGACATTGATTTCCAGAGTGGTTGTACCAGTTTGCAATCCCACCAGCAATGGCTAAGTGTTTCTCTTTCTCCACATCCTTTGTCACCTAAGGTTTTGACCTTAGCCATTCTGAATGGCTCAGGGTCTTTTGATTTGCATTTCTCTGATCACTAAGGACTTTGATCATATCTTTAGGTGCTTCTCAGACATTGAAGATTCATCTGTTGTGAATTCTTGTTTTAAATCTATACCTTATTTTTTGATTGGGTTGTTTGGTTTTTTTAGTGGTTAGCTTCTTGAACAGTTCTTTATATATTTTGGAATTAAGAGGTAGTATTTACTAATTCAGAGGAACACACATTTTGAAGATAGTCAAGGGAGTATTTGGACCTTGACTCCTGTCACTCACACATGTGTGTCCCAGTTGTCATCCATCACTGAACATAAAAACAGCTTTTCTCACATATGTACCTATAGTAAAGTTAGAAAGTGACCTACTTCACAAAGCTCCAAGAAGATGTTCTCCTAGAATAACACTAAGTGCCATCAAATGTATATAAACAAACAGTATACATATATATGTATATACATACATACATATACACATATACATATATACACATATATGCATATACATATATAAATATGGTGCTTATAAATATGTATAAATATATGAAAGTAACATAAATGTAGTCATCAAATAATAAGGTAGACATTCCCCAAATAAAAGTTTTGTGTCACCGAAGAAAATCTCTGGTGCCAAGAAGGGGTTACATCTTGTTGAGCATTGGCCAAGGGGGCCTTATGTGACTCCCAGTCATCAGAGACAACTGTTGTTTTGGTGTTCTGCTAAAAGAATATAGTAATAGCATGACTCCTACTGACATACTGTTATACCCTCACTCAACCCGATGTGAATTAACACAGAGAGCCACTTTATAACATTATGCAGTAAAAGAGAGACTGTGGAACACTCTGTTCTAAATGTGTGTCTAAACCAAACCACTCCCCTCAAAGCTCAGGAAACCATAAGAGGAGGTGGAAAGATTGTAAGAAAGAGCAGTAATGGGTGACTCTTAAGAAAAAAAGTCTTCCAGATACAATTGGATTGTTGCACATATAAACCCATAGATATTGTAACAAAATATACATTTGAGGTTCTAGCACAAAAACTTGTTACAAGCCCTAACAAATGAGCTATCTGCAATTGATATATCCTGGCAAAGGAAAATGAATATTCTGATGTAGTATCATTGGATATATCAACTAAATTTCAGGGTTGGCTCCCTGCCCAGGAGAAGGTGACCAACAGAAAGTGAATCCTATGGCATTTTGTGGCATTTTAATATTATTGTCTTTTGTTTGTTTTTATTGTGCATGTGGGGGAGTTGTGGGGGTTTTGTATACCTTGTTTTTTTATTGTTTTTTCTTTGTTTTTGTTTTTCTTAAGAAAAAAAAGGAGAACAAAAATTTTGGTGGGTAGGGTGGTGGGGAGATCTAGGAGGAATTTAGAAAAGAGAAAACATGTTCAAAATATATGGTACAAATTTTTTTCAATAAAAATTTTATGAAACTGTCAGACAATAAAAAGTTAAAGAATTGTAGGGGAATTTTAATCCAGCAACATGGCTGCTCTGGCAAGGGATCACATCCAAAGACCTAGGTCTGTGTGATCTTTCTGGCTGGAATACAGATATGTGCATAGTACATATCTGTAATCTCAAACAATAAAGATAAAGATAGTTTGTAGAAGAAGCAGCCATGTTTGAAGTATCATCTAATTGAGGAGCAGATAAAGTTATGAATCTGAGAAAGATTTAACACAATGAGTCAGAGAAAGGATATGTCCAACTCTCACAAAAGAGATGACTCAGTGAGCAGCACAGAGAGGCAGGGAGAGAAAGAGAGAAGAGGAGAAGCAAGGTTTAATGGGATAGTTTTATAGAGACTGCAGGTAAAAACAAAACAATGTTGTCAGAGAATGAGAAAGAGGTAGAAGATCAGAACAGATGGCCAGAGTTAGTTTGATGACCAAGCAGAGTAATTCAATGAGAAGCCAAGTGAAGCTTGTTTGAATCAGTTGTCTTGGAGAGGAATTTTGGCCAGAACAACTGAGTTGAACCAACCAGCCAGAGTTCAGAAAGAGCTAGAAAGTATCATCTTAGTCACCAATAAGCCTCCACGATGACAATCACATCTTGTGAATAACATACTTTTCACAAAGAATTTGCTCTCTTACAATTCTGGAGCCAGATAATAATATATCAAGTGTTATAGGATCATGTTCTCTTAGACAGTGAGAGTATCTTTCTATTCCGCTTACTGACTTCTGTCGATTGTCATTTATCTATAATAGACCCCTGAAATAAGAAATTGAATCTATTTCCATTCTCTAATGTAATACCCTCTTCATGCACCTCTGTGTTTTCCTATCAATACCTTCCTACGGGTTAAAAAAATGGGGTCCTGAGTCCGCAAAGGGCTAGGGCCATTGGGAGTTGTAGGGTGCAGGAAGTTTGACTGTGTGCACCCCCACAGTACCAGCGCTGCTGGGCAGGCATCAGGCTCTGAGAAGCTTCAGAATCTGGCTCCAGGGGCAAGGAGGAAGGTGCAGTCTGGGGTCCCCGGCCTGCACAGAGGCCAAGGATGAAAGGTTCTCAGGCTCTCAGACATCCCAGACCCAGCTGTATGCCTGCAGAAGAGATGAGAACGGGGCAGGGGGAGGGCAGGGGTGTGTGTGAGGGGGTGCAGGCAGACTCAGGCCCAGGGCCAAAGGGAAAAGGGCAGGAGAAGAAGGCTCTGGCTGGGTCTTACAGGGAAGAGAGTCCTTGGCTTGCTCAGCAGCTAGCTTGGTTTAGCTGGTGGCCATGCCTAGGAGCACAGGGAGGCCTCTGGTGGGAGATTAGACACAGCTTGTTAGGAGAAGACCTGATCCATTGCTCCAGCAAGGCAGATTCAGATGAGAAGAGACAGTCCATGTTTTTTTATTATTTTTATTAGGTATTTTCTTCATTTACATTTCATTTACATTCTGAAAGTCCCCTATACTCTCCTCCGCCATGCTCTCCAACCCACCCACTCCCTCTTCCTGGTCCTGTCATTCCCCTGTACTGGGGCATATAATCTTCGCAAGACCAAGGGGCCTCTCTTTCCAAAGATGGCTGACTTGGCCATCTTCTGATACATATGCAGCTAGAGACACAAGCTCTGGGGGTACTGGTTAGTTCATATTGTTGTTCCACCTATAGGGTTGCAGTTCCCTTTAGCTCCTTGAGTACTTTCTCTAGCTCCTTCATTGGGGGCACTGTGTTCCATCCAATAGCTGTGAGCATTCACTTCTGTATTTGTCAGTCACTGGCATAGCATAGCCTCACAAGAGAGAGCTATATTAGGGTCCTGTCAGCAAAATCTTCTTGGCATATGCAATAGTGTCTGGGTTTGGTGGTTGTTTATGGGATAGATCCCCAGGTGGGGCAGTCTCTGGATGGTCCTTCCTTCCATCTCAGTTCTGAACTTTGTCTCTGTAACTCCTTCCATGGGTATTTTGTTCCCCATTCTAAGAAGGAATGAAGAATCCACACTTTGTTCTTCCTTCTTCTAGAGTTTCATGTGTTTTGCAAATTGTATCTTGGGTAGTCTATTGTTTCTGGGCTAATATCTGATTATCAGTGAGTGCATATCATGTGTGTTCTTTTGTGATTGGGTTACCTCACTCAGGATAACCCTGAGACTCCACCTCACACCAGTCAGAATGGCTGAGATCAAAAGTTCAGGTGATAGCAGATGCTGGCAGATTGTGGAGAAAGTAAAACTCCTCCATTGCTGGTGGGATTGCAAGCTGGTACAACCACTCTAGAAATCAGTTTGGCAATCTCTCAGAAAAATGGACATAGTACTACCAGAAGATCCAGCAATACCTCTCCTGGGCATATACCCAGAAGATGTTCCAACTTGTAAGATGGACTCATGCTCTACTATGTTCACAGAAGCCTTATTTATAATAGCCAGAAGCTGGAAAGAACCCAGATGTCCCTCAACAGAAGAATGGATACAGAAAATGTGGTACATTTATACAATGGAGTACTACTCAGCTATTAAAAACAATGAATTTATGAAATTCTTAAGCAAATGGATGTATTTGGAGGATATCATCCTGAGTGAGGTAACCCAGTCCATGGTTTTAATGCTCTTGTTGTAGAAAGGCAGAAAGAGGGAGAGAGTAGGGAAGTTGAGGCCAGCCATGGACATGTGGAGAGGGAGTGGGAGCAGGAGGGCAAGAGGTGAGAGTAAGAGAGTGAGAGCAAGAGAATAAGAGAGAGAGGAGGGGGGCAAGCAGCTCCTTTTATAGTGGACTGGGACATCCTGGCTGTTGCCTGGTAACTGTGGGGAGGAGCATACCTGGCTGTTGCCAGGTAACTGAGGGGATGGAGTCCAGACAGGATACCAGTAGCTTGGGGCATTGTGACTGATGGCCTCACACCTCTCTGTGGAGGGAGGGGAGGGATTGTAGGAGGCTGTAGCTGCAACAGGAGCCAGGGGCCCAGGAGGTGTGGCTGAACACTTGCTGTCCCTTAGGGTCACCAGGTTTCAAGGCCTGTGCTCCACTAGGGACTAGGCTGTCTGTGCACAGCTAACTGCCCCACACTTTCCCTCCAATTATCTCTTTCCTTCGTTATAACTTCCACCATCTTCCTATAAGGAATCCATGTTATTTGTGCCTTTAAGATACTTAGTTCCAAATATGTTCATGTATATACTGGCATTTAGGATTTTAATCTGCTTTTATATTTCTTTTTAAAATAATACAGGCAACAAAACATATTTTAGTTTCTAGTTACCTTTCAAGATCATCACTTGAAGGCTTGGTCTATAGCTGTTTCACTCAGGCTTTGGGGTATGATCAGATTTTAAGGGTTCTCTCTAGTCAGTGGATAGCATTGATGAGTTTCTGATATGTTAGTTAAATGTGACAGAATATTCAGAGGGAGAACGTAGTTGGTGAAAGTGAATTACGTAGGCCATTTCCTCGAGTGCTGTATCTATTTCAGACCTTTTTATATTCTGCTCTACCTTGCTGTGAGAGGGAAGAAGGACCACTGTTCTGATCTATCACATTCTCATTACCCAAAGCAGCAGTCAATCATTAGCTGACATTGCTGAAACCACGACCTTGTATTGGTTATCTCTGGATGTTTTTCTCTGGTTTCCACTACAGTAAATACAAATTTGGAAATTACGTTATTCATCATCTGGACAATTACATAGTGTTTCAAGAATTCTAAAAATTTTTCAGCCAGTATATTTTCAACTATTATCTTGTCTTTTACTTCTATTTTCTCTTTCTGAAGCATTTATTGGGTAAATGTCAGAATGTTTGTTCTAGTTTCAGTCATTTAAATTATAACCTTTATTCTTATCACTGTTTTTTTTTTTTTTTGGTCCAAGTTTAGGTGACAGATTCTCCTTCCATTCTACACTACATATATACATTTAGCTTTTTCTAATGTGCTCTTTGTTCTACTTTCTGATGCTTTAACCACAATTATTGAATATTTTCATTCCTCAGTAGTCTGTTTTCTTCCAAGATGCCTGAACTCATTTATATATTTACTTTTTCTTTCCTTAAATCTTAATCGGTTGTGTGTCTAATAATTTTAGTTACTAATTATTCCCTCGTCTTTCTCTATTTTTATTCTTCCTTTAGTTTCTTTTTTAATGTTTTTTTAATTAGGTATTCATTTCATTTACATTTCCAATGCTATCCCAAAAGTCCTGCACACCCTCCCCCATCCACCCACTCCCACTTCTTGGCCCTGGCACTTTTCATTAATCCCTTTCCCTAGCCATATATTTATGTTATACTTATAATTCTCTCAGAACTATTTGATGTTAAATTTCTTCTCTTTTCTGTTTCTTTATTTCAGCTGTCTCTAGGACCTTTGCAAATAAACAAAATTTAGCTTCGGCTTTTTTAGGTAATGAATTAACAAATACTGAGTCATGCTGATTGCCAACTCTTGGTTGACATTTATCAAGCAAGTGTTGTTGTTGTTGTTGTTGTTGTTGTTGTTGTTGTTGTGTTGGTTTGGTTTGGTTTGGTTTAGTTTGTTTGTTGGCTGTCCACTAAGTATCACGGTTTTTGAGTTAAATTTTAGTTGCTAGACCATTCTGTAAGTGAGACTTCATTATTATTTCAGCATAAGGTATGACCATATAGCTTCAGCATCATGCTTTATGTGAGGGGTGGAATCAGATTATCAGCGCTTCAGTGAATCCAGTGTATTGTTTCCTGCTTCTAGGCCTCGAACTAGCTCTACCTGTGTGAGCTCCAACTGTGTAACTACATCATTGATTCTATTCATTTGCTTGGTGACTGCTTACATGTCTGTACATGAATACTTTCTCTATTCTATTCTAGTTCTGGTTAGTATGGAGCTTCTGTTTCTTATGCACATCTTCTATTTGCACACATACATTACAAATGTTCAAACATGTGGCTGTAAAGAAAGTGAGAAAAAAGCAACATTCAGGAAAGTACATCAGTGTCTGGCTTATAACAGGATGAAGGATTGTGTCATTTATGAAGAAATGGATCTTAGAGGATCTAAAACCTCAGGAAATGAGATATAGATCTGAGCCAGATATTAAAAGGAGTCTTCAAAAATGTGGTCTTGTCTGGTATTATACTTATGAAAATGTTATACATTTTCAGTTTTTAATCTTAATAACCAATTTATTGTAATTGGAAATTATTAAATACACATTCATTTATAAGAATTATACAAATTAGTCTAATGAAATGTTTAATCATTTCTATTGAAAGGTGAAATGTGGAAAAAATACACTATAATATCCCAGACCTATGTTATTGTTAGACTTCACTGATATTAGTCAGAACTTCTCCAACTTTCACTTGTTTTCATTTTATGTGTGTGTTTAGTCCACACAGTTGCTCATATGCACATTACTGTATCTATCACCATAGTCAAGCAATGGAAGAGTTGGTCAACACAAAAAATAATTATATAAACATAAACAACTCCCTGGACACCTCATGTCTGCAATTCCATTCCTAAACAACAGCAACCAGGCTGATGACCATCATATTTTAAAGTTTTCAATCCTAAGAATGTTATTTGCATCCAATCCTTTTGTATGTAAACTTTAAAACATCTTTTTGTCTTTTATTACTACATGCATATAATCCTGATCAAACTGGTGTATAATCATTTAGACTTGGATTTATTTTTTCCAACATAGTTCCTGGAGATCTATCTAGTTGCCTGTGTGTATTAATACATGGCTTCAAAATACTTTGGTTTACTAATCCATGCATTCTGTGAGCACAGCAGAGTTTGATAAAATCACACTTATTAGAAAAACTGAGCTATTTACCTTTGCACTATAAAAAAATTTGATCCTGGGCAGCAATGCATAATTTACTGAAACTTGCATGTGTTCTTGAAGTAAATGCAAACGAGAACAATTGTTGTATATTATGATAAGTGCATACTTATTTTTTACAGAAATATAGCAAGCTGTTTCCACTGTGTCTTATCATTTTAATTTCAAACAACATTAAGTCGTTGACCAGTTTCTCAGTATCTTCACCTGAATGTGGTACCTCATTCTTTTTTAGTTCAGCAGTTCAAATAGGTTCATTAGCATCTTACATAGATTTTATTGGCAACTATATGAAAGCTAATGACTTTGAGCCTCTGTTTCTTTGAATATATATTTCAAATATATATATATGGATAATACTGTGTTTCTTCCAAACATTTTTCTTTGTTTGGAATTGTTTATTCTTTTAAACTGTTAGTTCTTTTCAAACTAACAAACTTTTTCCTAATTAGACAATTCAGAGCTCCGGTAGAGCTCTCTTTAGCATCTTCCTTCAGTAATCTTCCACACTACGGATAGTTAGTAACAAAGCAGCACAATTGCTAAAATCAATGGACATGTATATGTCATTACTACCAAAGACATTTTTTTTTCATTTAATTCAATTTTTTACTTATTCACTTTACATCCTATTCACTGCCCCTCTTCCAGTCACCTCCTCCCACAATCCTTCTCCCATGCCCTTCTCCTCTAAGTGGATGGGAGTCTTCTGAGTATCCTAGGACCCTGGCACTGCAACTCTCTTCAAGTCTAGGTGCTTCCTTTCTCACTGAGGGCAGACAATGCAGTCCAGCTAGTACTCTATATCCCACATACAGGCAACAACTATTGGGATAGCCTCCTTCCCAGTTTAGGACCCACACAAAGGCCAAGCTACACATCTGCTTCATATGAGTGGGGAGGCTTAGGTCCAGCTGTGTATGTTCCCTTGTTGGTGATTCAGCCCCAAGGGGTGAGAGGCCCAACGGACCAGGTTAGATGACTCTGTCTTCCTGTCTACCATAAGTTTTAATTCACCTTTGGATCTTTCTTGAGAAAGAGTGTTATATGGGATTGAATAAATGTATAATGGAACCCACCTAAGATCACATATAATTTTAAGACATCCTGAAAAATGTGGACTTGGCCTATTCAACCTTTCTTTATTTCAGATTTGTAAGTCACTGACATTTTTGTTCTGTCCATGGTCTAGCTGTCCAAAATTTCATGTAGTTGGAATCATATGTCATGTATGTGTTCTTTTCAGACAAGTATTTCACTATATCTATCTATTTATATGTAAATCTCTATATTTTCCTGGCTTCATACTTCTTTTCTTTTTCACATTGGATAATACTTCATTCAGTGAGATGGGTGCTATCAAGGTATCTGAAAGTTTTGAACCCATTTAAGTAATTTAGCAAGGAAAATGATTTTCTGAATTATGTGTTAATACTATGAATAATTTTGGAAGAAACCATTAAGTGATTTTTTTTTTTGAGTAATTGCTACAGTCTTGGGAGCAATAGCGGGAGTGGCTGCTGGCCACATTATTTCCAATGTTGTCCTTCCTCCATGTACCTGAGTTCAGCCTTTCTAATATGTATATAGAGGAATCACATAGTAATTTGTATGGTGCATGATGTTGAATTTTACTATTTTTACATTTTTTCATACAATATCTGATGATGATTCCCTATTCTTTAACTCCTTCAAAAATTGCCCCCACCCAACTTTATGTTCATACTCATATTCTCAAATGAACATTTTAAAATATGCATACCTGCCATCTGGGTATTTTGGTGACTGAGCAATATTATCCTTTGGCTATTATTTAATCAGATCATATTAGGGGTTTTTTTTTGGCTTGGACAGATATATATTTTAAAAAGCATACAAATATGTTCAATATAATTAGCCATGTATGGCTTATATAATAAAAACCACATTGGTACATGATAAGGTTTTTTGGTAGACATAAAAAACCATGCAACTTCTATGAAATAACAGTCTCTAGAACACATAATGTTTACAAGGAAGAATAAAGGGACAATGTTCTTCTTACTGATGGTTCTGTTCTGTTCTAGATCATTGTCAGCAATAGGAAACCTAGAAGTACCTTCAAGTAAATCGTTCCAACACAGACTTTTGAAAAGTGCTCAAGGCATTCAAATGGAGAAGCGATCTCTCCAACAAATGGAGAGACTAGCTAGGCAGGCAGGACTGAATCACCCCACATTGACAAAGAAGTTGCTTGAATTAAACTGTTGTCTGTGTGTGTCTATACGTGTATGCATATCCCACTTTTAGCCTCTCTCTTGGGTACTTTTCATTAGCATGAGGGAGTCATAGGCCTGGCATTGAAGGAGACCATGTTATGTGGCGACTTACTTAGTAGAAGCATCTTCTGTATTTCTGTGAAACTTTCTCATGTAAGAGGACTTTTCTTGGATCTAGTAGAGTGAGGAACCTAACTCATCTTCCTCCAGTTGCTGGGTGGAGAATTGGGAAATTCTGTGTTTCAGATGTTTTCTTATTGAAGTTCTTAGATGATATGTTACTATGTTTTCACTTATTCACTAGAATTGGAAAAGAAGAAAGAAAGAAAGGAAGAAAACATATTTTCTCGTTACCTTTCAAAGTTCCCCATTTGATTGTCTCTTGTATCATTTTTGGGTTATAACTTTGCTTGAACGAGAAGAGCTAGATGAAGTTGGTACTCACCGTCTAAGTATATCTTTCTTACTTTGATTTAGGAATTGATGAAACCCCCACTCTGTCCATCTCCTGTACTCTCCCTCTTAGTGGCTTGAATTCTTACCAATGTAAAGAAACCCACCTTTATTAAGCACCTGGTATAAACATCTGAGCCACATTATTTAGTTGGCTTTGATATTCTATGGACTTTTGCTACTGGATAGAGCTCTTGTTGCCCCATGTGCATTTGCTGGTTTGTGAAAGATCCAACAAACGATTTTTATTTCACTTTTTAAAATCACAGGCCTTCTGCAGAACTGCTGTCACACCAAAGAGAAAAGAAAACGAACAAGGAACAAATATGACAGCTTAGCAACAAATCTGGAACCTTGAATCTATAAAATTACCAATGTCACATCAAAACCTCCAAACTGTCCTTGGATATGTGCTTGCTTGTGTGCACACTTGTGAGGTGGTATTCGTTACAATAAAGGCAACAGTAAGCACTTGTCTGGTGACTGCCAGCTTCACCATTCTGCTTGGTTATAAAGAGCTTACATCACTGTCAGTTTTGTGTTCACATTTCTCCCCATGCTTCAGCATCCAATACTCCTGCATACTTCATCCAACTATCGATTCTCTCTTATTTTCTCCAAGGAAAGAACCAGATGGTGTGCTGATACACTTGAACCTCCGAGACATAGGATTCTTATAGAATCAGAGGCCTTTCTGACCTCACTTCCATAGCACAAAATAGAAAAATGAAGAGAAATTATAGCATAGTTTATTCCCAACAGTAAGTTTACCTTCTTTTCAGTTTTATCCCAAAGTAAGTTCTTTTTAAAAGTAAGTAGATTTGGGTCTCAATGGTTAACTCTAGTTCAGAAGAAAGTGTTTCAGACTGCATGAGTCCTCCCAAGTTCTCCTAGGAGAACATAATACTAAAAGGGCTTGGGTTACTCAGGGTTCTCTAGAGCAGTGATTTTCAACCTTCCTAATGCTGTGAACCTTTAGTACAGTTCTTCATGTTGTGACAACCTCCAATTATGTACTTAATTTTGTTTCTTCTTCATATCTATAATTTTGATACTGACATGAATTACAGCATAAATATCTGTGTTTTTGATGGTTGAAGGTGAAGTCAACTACCAAAGGGGGTCACAAACCATAGGTGGAGGACCACTGCTCTTGAGGAAAAGAACTAATAGGATGTTGATGGTATGTGGTCTACGTCAGGAAGTAACATCTATCTTGTAACGGAAAGGCTACCAAGAATCAGAAAGTTGTTCATTCCACAAGGCTGGATGTCTCAGTAATCTCCGTCTGATCTTCAGTTGAAGTTAGAAATCTATGGAAGGATTTAGTACCAACAATGGCATGATAGATGAATGTGCCAGAAAGAGTAAGGGCAAGATGATCAAAAAGCAAAGTTTTTTTTTTCTTCCATTTCCTTTTATGTGAGCTGTGACCAATAGGTGTGGTCCAGATATAGGGCTGAAATTACTGCTTCAAGTAAATCTGACTAAGCAAATCCCTCACACTAGTGCTCAGCAGTTTGGAATTTAATTGATTCAAGATACAACCAAGCTGACAACCATGACTGGGTATAAAAGCACTCTTTCATATTCTTCAGTTAATGGGTGAGGTTGGTATCTATCTCTACTCACTGTGAAGTTTTAAGGTGACACATTCCCTGCCCCCCACGATTGGTAGGGAGACAAGTTTCAATTTCTTATTTATTCAACAGTGAGCCCCTGTGAGAATTGTTTCTCACTCAGCAGAATTCCACTTGTCTTTTGAGCTAATTAACAAATGTTAAGAATATTTATTTTTTTATTTTGTTTCATCTAATATTTTCTCAATAGAAATAATATATTTAGTCTCTTCATTCTACAGGAGCTGTGCATCTCATGACTGATTCCGAATCTGTTTAGTGTTTCAAATTTCTTCTATGTAACTAAGATGTATTAAGATCCAGTGACATAGCAGTTTTTTGAGTCTTTGCTTAAACATGAGCATTCAGAATGGGAGTGCATATGCTCCCCCCAACCCTTCATTAGTCATTCTGTGGATTGTGTCAGAGTCTCCCATCATTACTTTTCTCTAATATCAGGTTTTATTTCCTTGTTTACCAGGACACAATCACTACTTAACATTATGCCTTTTTTGGAGGGTGTTTTTATATTAACATAAAATATAATTTGGATGTACATTGTATTTTGTAGAATTTTCAGATTCACTACAATAATAAACAGAAACACAGGATATTCTTATTTATTACTTGTCCCCTCACATAATCTCCAACCTACCCTGCAATGCCTCATACCACTATTGATCAATGATTAGAGTCCATGCTCATACAATGAAACTCCATCAGAAGTCCAAAAGTAACTGGAGTGGTCACTGTTAATGTTCTAGAAAACCACAAAATGTACACACCACAATTATAGCTCCATGTAGAACACAGTTCTACCTTCCTGAAAATACCTTGAGGCGTATATATCTACTATGTTCTCCTTCCCTAACCCTAGGCTTGCTACTAGGGATCCCTGTATTGTCTCCATAGTTATCTCTGTATACTTTGAAAGTAATTGTGAATGCTATAAGTAGTTCATATTGTTTCTTTCTAAAATGTTTTGTAGTATTATATTTTATAGTAAACCTTTCTGAGATTATTACATTTAATTTAGAAGATTATTCATTACCATCTAAATTTATTTATTTTACATATTTTCTCTAACCACACACAGCCTTCCCTCCCATCTCTCCTATGAGTGCTCCCCTCCCCACAGGTCCATTGTTCCTCTATTTCTCTTCAGAAAATAACAGACCTCCTATTGATACCAACCACTCTTGGGTATATGCCCAAGAAGAGTATAGCTGGATCTGGATTTAGCTAAGTGCTTGTCCCTTTTGTCCCACACCCTTTTATGAGCATCCCTCCCAAAGCTGCACACTTGATCAAAGAGGATGGCCTTCCCTAAATCGAGGAGGACCATCTTCACTCAAGGGTATGTGAGTCTCTGTGCTTCCCGACTAGGGCACTTAAACAAGCTCTCCATTCCATTAATAGAAAGAAGCCTATTAAAATTATCCACTGTGTCTTGTTTTGGTAGATTGTGGAATTTTAAGGAACAAGTTCACTTCATCTAGGAATTAATATGCATACGGACATCAGGTTGTTCTGACATTCATTGTTCTCTTTGTAATAACATTCATATCAGTAATGATGCCTCTTTGTCAAGTGTTCCTTTTAAAAGACTGTTTGAAAGTTTATCAATTAATATTTGAAACAAAGGGCTATTATTCTACTGGTTCTATTTATTGAGTTTATTGTTTATTGTGTTATTTTTCTTATTGCTAGTTTCAATTTCATAATTTTCATTTTTGGAGTTATTTTTCTATAGGTAATTTCAATTTCATAATTTTCCTCTACCTATTTCTTTACACCTGATTACTTTGGAATTAATTTTCTTCTCCTTGCCTAATTTCTAAGATAGACTCATTATTATTGATTGTAAACAGTGATTTTAATATATATGCATTTGGTGCTATAAATTTCACTTGAAAAATGCTTTTACTGACTCGCACAGAATTTAGAAGATGTATTTTTATCTTAACTTATCTTAACATATTCTTAAAATTCATGTTACTGTTTTTTGTTTTTCTTCTGTGTAATGTAGATATGTGTTATTAGTGGCCTAACATGTCACAATTTTCACAGATAAGTACAAGTATAAAGGGCTTTTAAGCTAATGCTGTTGTGTTCTAATTGAAGACATTGTATGATCTCTCTTTAAATGCCTGGGAGATAGTTCAGTGAGCAAATGATTTCCTATACCCACATAAGTGAAAGATTCGAGACAGTTCTGGGACCTGTGTGTATTCCTATCTGAGGACCATCAGAGTGAACTGGCAAATTAACAAACTCTGGGTTCAGATGATGGAGCCTGCCTTAATAAACAAGCTGGCTAACATTTAAAGGAGACACCCAAGTTTAACCTCTGCCTTCATGCTTGCACTTATACATGTTTATGTATTCACACATACATGCAATTCCACATATATGGATAGGAATGCACACAAACAGAAGACACACACAACAGTTTTCTTTACTCTTGCTATCTATATTCCATCTATTTTTGTTTTTATAGTGGACACATTGTAAAAGGGGGGTTTCTCTCTGTCTCTTAACAGGAGGTGTTTGGATCATTGAAGATTAAAATAGTTGCTGACACATATGGATTAATACCTACCATGTCATTACTGTTTTCTATATTCCATTCTTGGCTTTTACTTGTGTATTCCATACTTTATGCATTCATAGTTTTGATATCCTTCCTTTCATGTTTTCCTCCCTTCTGCCTTATCCTTCCTCGGCCCATTTACTCAAAAGCCAAAATTCAAGTCATGACTTGTAAGAAGGCCTCAGTACAATTCTACATACAAGATTCAAATTAACACTTTTAGATAAAGATTTTGTAATTCTAGCTTGAGTTAATGAAGATTTAAAATAAAAATTAGAACCGAGTTTCTTAATTATATCACTTTTTGTTTTCATTACAGAACTTATTTTAGCATTTCTCAAAGACACTTCTATAGGCAAAAAATTCCTTCAATGTTTGTCTAAGAAAATATTTGTCTTTGATGTTGCAAGCAATTTGAGAAGTATATAAATGTAGGTTGACTCAGTTCTGTAGAGGGCACAGAGGTTCTTGTGCTCACAGATAAGCACTTGAGAAACCAAGACTGTTAAACATGCAGGGCTGTCTCTTCAAAGGAAGAGATGTACAACCTTTTCTGCTCAGAAAGCTGGAAGCAGAAGTGGTTGATAGCCTGGTGATCTCAATGCTAACTATATGACCCAGACCACATCAGATCCTCCACCAGAGCCTTAAGATGTCACATGTAGTCACTTTATAGAGCCCCCACCCTCCCGCTATTTTATGGAAGATGTCACATGTACTTTACAAAGAGTTTCTATGTAGTCCTGCCTTCAGCTTTATTAGACACACAGGATTAAGTTCATTATCATAAGGAGACTTTTTTCCAAATTATGCTGTGTTTAAATACATCTAAAATAAGCTACCCAGTGTCAGACTTTTCAAGGTTTGAACCAACACCTGCTACTGAGTTGCGTTTAATTAGATTGCTTTTCATTTTACATCAATCAGATCATTACCCTGTCAGACTTGGAGATCACAGAGACCTCCTAAAGGGTTGATGTTATATCAATAAATATCATATCCCATTCTTATTTTGCTTACCTTTCTTAGTTTTCATGTGCCCCCCCCAACATCTGGTGTAGGGACTGTCCTTGAGTCTATTTCCCACCTTCCTGTGGATCCCACACTTTTCTGGACTCAGTGGGGAAGGATGCACATAGTCCAGCAGCAACATAGTGTACGGTAGGGGATATGGTAGGGATAGAATTAATTTGGGGGTGACACACAAAGGGGAACTTCCTCTTCTCAAAAAGGAGAAGGGGATGGTGGTATGGGCAAAAACTCATGTGAGTGGGTACTGGGAGGAGAAAAGGGGCTGACATTGTGTTGTAAAGTAAATAAATAAATAAATAAAATTTTGAAACTTGCATACAAAGAAAAATCCTGAGTTTCATATCTTTGCCTGTTTGTCTATTTATTTGTTTGTTAGTTTCTTTGTTTGAATTTTATACAAGTAAAGTAGGTGTTTTGCCTGTGTGTATGTATATGCAGTGTGTGTGTGTGTGAGGCTCACAGAGGCTATTGAATCCCCTAGCGCTGTATTTACAGACAGTTGAGAGTTGTCATAAATTTCCTACAACTTGAATGTGGGTGCTTTCAAAACCCAGCTAGTGTTTTTAACCACTGCCTCATCTTTCCAACAAAATATTTGTTTCTTTATAAGAAAGACTCCCACTTCTGTTTCTATCACAACTTTTAATTCAAATAGTTGAATTTGATACATTTAGATAGGAATTTTGATGGCTTGTTTTTTAAATTACTCCTCCATGGTATTCTCTGTGCTTTCTGGATTGTTTTGTTGGACATTAATATGAGAACATTCATCATCATCATCATCATTATTATTATTATTATTATTATCATTATCATCATTATTATCATTATTATTTTAAACCTAGATTTTTGTTTATTTCATTTTTCTTTTTGGTGTGCTCACTATATGTGTTTCTTTTGAATGCTTCTGCAGTTCTTTTATTTGTGTTTTGCTTTGTTTCTCAGGTGTGGAAAAACTTCTTCACATGGTCAGGCTGAAAGAACCTTTCCTCTGCTTTGTACCATCATTTGTGAACTCAAGAAAGACATCTCTCCATCTCTATTATTCATCCCTTCCTTTTGTCTTTATCCCAGCATTTTCATTGGGACTCTTTCTTAGGAATTCCATTTGATTACAATCTATTAATTCTCGCATGATTTCTACTTTTCTCGTAGTGCTCTCATCACACCACTCTTTTAAAAATTCATAAGATGATCCAAGAATTCACGCTACTTATGTTTCTGAACTCATGGCAATAATGACTACAAACAGATAGGCATTCAACATCTGTCTTGAGACTCAACTACTGAGAGAGATAAGATATTCATACTTTGACAAGCGGCTCTGCTGTTCCATTAGTAAGACACTCTTAAAGTCTGCTGGGCATAAAGAAAGCTTCAGCATAGTTCTCTTCATGACTCTTGTTTAGTGTTCTCTTGGAAGAGCAAAACATGCTTTGTTCCTTGGCCAACTAAGACAATTAAAAGATTAAAAATAAAGTATCTCTTAAATGCTGGCCAAACAGCAAAGCCTACAACTGAAAAAGGGGCTCCTGTCTGTCACCTGTAAACATTGGGAACAGATAAAGAAAAAATTCAGAACAATGCTATTATGGTCAGTTACTAAGTCCATAGTATAGCTTAAATGCCATTGAAATATAAAATTTATTTTTTAATTATTTATTTATTTATTTTTATTAGATATTTTCTTTATATACATTTCAAATGCTATCCCAAAAGTTCCCTATACCCACCCCCCACCCTGCTCCCCCACCTACCCACTCCCACCTCTTGGCCCTGGCATTCCTCTGTACTGGGGCATATAAAGTTTGTAATACCCAGGGTCCTCTCTTCCCACTGATGGCCGACTAGGCCATCTTCTGATACATATGCAGCTAGAGACAGGAGCTCTGGGGATACTGGTTAGTTCATATTGTTCCACCTATAGGGTTTCAGACACCTTTAGCTCCTTGGGTGCTCTCTCTAGCTTTTCCATTGGGGGCCCTGTGTACCATCTTATAGATTACTGTGAGCATCCACTTCTGTAGTTGCCAGGTACTGGCATAGCATCTTACGAGTCAGCTATACCAGAGATATTAAATTTAAATACTTCCTTGCTTCCATTTTTCTTACGCGCGTTCACAACCGGCCAGGAAAGACGCAACAAGCCAGAATCTTCTGCGGCAAAGCTTTATTGCTTACTCCGGAGCAAGAGAGGAAGAGCGCGGCAGAGAGAGTCAGAGAGGAAGAGAGAGAGAGAGGCAGAGAGAGGGGCAGAGAGGGAGAGAGGCAGAGAGCAGAGGAAGAGAGCAGAGGAAAAGACGAAGAGAAAGAGACGAAGAGAAGAAGAGATGAAGAGGGGGAGTGCCAGAACCCCGTCCCTTTTAAGGAGAATTATCTTCCGCCTAGGAGGTGTCACTCCCTGATTGACTGCAGCCCATCGGCCCAGTTGTCATCACAAGAAAGGCAGAGCACATGGCGGGAAAACTGCCCCTGCACATGTGCAGATTATTTACTACTTAGAACACAGCTGTCAGCGCCATCTTATAATGGCAAATGTGAGTGCGGCTCCCCACACATTTTTAATAGCATCTACTGACATCCTATTCTGTAGATAACTCTAAGAAAACTTCAACACGCTCACTGCAAATTCAAACTAGTGTTATGTTCAGATATTACCATTGGAGTGCCAAGGTTCTACTACTTCCTTCCTATTCTTTAGCCTTCAAAAGGTATAGGGATTTGCTTTTGGTTTTTGATTGTTTTGGTTTCGATTTTGTTTTGTTTTGTTTGTTTGTTTGCTTGCTCTTTGGTTTTGTTTAGTTTTGTTTGTTTTATGCTTTTTGGTTTTGTTTTGTCTTGTTTTGTATTTTTTTGTCTAGTCACTCTTGAGTCTAATTCTTGATAGACTCTAATCTAGTTTCAAGTACATGGCAACTTAACTTCAACTTCACAGTACTCAAGGGTGTATGTAGTTTGTTGGTGTATCTTCACCTTGAACACTATTCTAGCTTGGTTGACATGTGCTGGCTATACCTCTGAGTTAGGAACTCCTGAATATGATATAGTAAAAGTGACAAGGCCCTAGGCCATGGTTTGTTTGTGGCCAAGTATCTTGAAAATGGTCATTTAGTGATTTGGTAGAGAGGACAGCCATTTTGTGGTCAAACAAATACTGAAAAAACTTCTATATTAAGGAATATTGGTTTCCTAGCTACTAAAGGAAAATTACTATTATTTTGCTGTAGAGCTGTTGGGAAAACCAGACTTCCAGTTGGCACTGAGGGTAGTGCTGTGAATAGTGAAGACAGAAACTTGGGATTTAGAAGCTAAGTAAGTTTAAGTAGGAAAACAGACATTTCCAAAGGTATAGGGTATGTTGAGTTTGAAAGTAGAGGGCTGATATTTTAAAATACATGACTGGTTAGCAAGACATGTACAGTATGTTCAGTAGCTTATCAGGCAACCTAACATCACATTATTCAGAATAGATTAAATATCATAATGATTGCTGATCCTTCAATTTTCTGTCAACTATTCACAATAGTGTTTATGTCAGCATAGGCCCAGCATAACATTTTTAAAATTATGCATGGGGATGAATATTTCTTACCTTGTGAACTTGAAGGGATTTTTTTAGCCATTTTAGTGGGAGATAATTATCTGGTCAACGTTTTCTTAACACTACAGAAAAAAAAAAATGATCCATACCCCTGCCCACATCAAACTGGTATCTTTTCTCTCAGAAACATAGCCATACTGTTTTTTATGAAACATAATCACACTATTTTTAGCTTGTTTTTATTTCCTCCTCTCTTTCCTCTATCTTTTTAATAGATTGTGTATTCTGACATTCTGCCCTGTTTTTCACATCTCTCTTCATTTGCAGGCCTAATAGAATTGGAATATTGACTGTCCCCTGGTGAGCTGAAGGTTACTCTGGCCATTTTCAGCTGAAGAAGCCCATATTTGGAGTGCCACTTCTGGGCCTTCTTCACAGGCAATTCCATCTTTTGTAAGCCTAACACTGCAGTAGTCACCTGCAATGGGAACCCGCTGTTCAAATTTCCAGCTAACAGGAAAAAGCCTCATCAAGTCAAAAAGCTATTGACAAGCTGTTCTAAAGGTACCATTCTAACTGGGTCTGTATAGAAGGTTGCCTTAGGGATTTTACTCTGGGATATGTTTCTTAAGTGAAAGCTGATTTTCAGACACTTTCTAGAATCCAGGCAAGTTTGAGTACTTGCATCTGGCCCATCATCAGTGACTCAATAGGAACTGACCTGTGCATGCAACTACATGTTCCTAAGCAACCTCTCGAATAAAAAAAGGAGCAGTGTTTTTTTGTTTTTTGTTTTTTGTTTTTCTTTCTTTCTTTTTTTTATTGTGGGGGTAAAATTTGATATGGAAACAGATGGCACTTTGCAGCTTCCAGGAATTTTTAATAAACAAGCTGAATTGGAAAGAAGTTTGTAAAAAGAAATTAACTCCTATATACACTTTCTAGAACTTAGTTATGGCTTTTGGTGCAAATGATGACAATGTCCAAGCTCACAAACATCAGCCTATTTTAATTCTAGATAGCAAGGTGGCTTCTCTGCAGCATCCAGAGCTTATCAATTTGACTTCATCCTTCTTTATCTGATGCACCACCCTCCTTGAATTGTAAAACTAAGCAGCTCACTAATTCCATAACAGGTGGCAAACTCCTACTAACCAATGACTCAGGAGAAAAACATGCTCAGAGAAGATATTGTGTAGGCTGCCCCAGCCACGAGGTGCTTTGTAGGGGCTTCAGTATTTTCAAAGGGTGGTACATTCTGTGTGTTGTGAGTATTAATAAGAAAATCAATCAATAAATAAAGTATCATCATGCAGGCATTCAACATACCCATTAACCCACATGGACTCGTCTTACTCTTGTGCTATTAAATTTTCTTACCTTGATATTTTCTTTTAAAATTTTTTCCCTCCAGTCCTCCTGCCAGCTCCCCCACCAGGTTCCCTGAGCTCACTCTGATGGTTGACTCCAATAATCCGCATCTGCATTGGTCAGTTGCTGGCTGTACCTCCCAAGGAACTGCCACACTAGGTTTGTGTCAGCAAGTATCTCTTGACTAAGGCAACAGTGTTGGGTTTGGTGTCTGTGTCTGCAAACATGATGGATCCCCAGGTAGGGCACTCCCCTGTTGGCCCTTCCTTCAGTCTGTGTTCCAAGTTTTGTCCCTGTTCTCCCTTTGGACAGGAACACTTCTGGGTTAAAAACTTTGAGATGGTGGGTGGCCCCATCCCTTGACCAGGTGCTGTTTCTATTTACTGGAGGTGGTCTCAGGAGGTTCTATTTTCCCCTTCTTTGTGCATTTCAACTAAAGTCATCCCTGTTGGATCTTGGGAGCCTAACATTTTCCTGCTCTCTCTCTCTCTCTCTCTCTCTCTCTCTCTCTCTCTCTCTCTCTCTCTTTCTGTCTCTCTGTCTGTCTGTCTGTCTGTCTGTCTTTCTTTCTTTCCTTTAGAATATTAGTATTCAGTTTTATTATAGGTTCCTGGGCTATCTGTTTTCAGTTTCCTGTCCACCCATGTAATATTAGATATGAGTTCCATTTTATGGAATGGGCTTAGGTCAGATCAGATATTGGTGCCACTTCCACAAACTTTGTACAACTATTGCCTTATTACATCTAACAGGAAGGACATCACTGTAACTACTCTGCTATGCCTTGATCCTAAGGTGATGACTCCTCCTTTTTGCCTAGAGCATATGATCCTTGCTAGGTCAGCCTCTCCAAAGAGGCTGGTTAAGGTTTTGTGGGATGCCAGTTAAAATGATCAAAGACTCACGCCAGTTGCTAGGAAGAGTGAAGACTCTCATGCCAAATATTTTAGAATGGTGGTCAAGATTATGAATTCTGGAGATAGAGAAATTTCTTCTCACCTAAATACAACTGCTACCATTTTTTAAATGGTTGGAGAAATTTAAATTGAAAATATCTTAATCTTCAATAATAAGAATTAATTTATAGTTATTATGAGAATGTAGATGAGCTAACACATGTAAATTGCGCAAGGAAAAATCTTATCATTCACTAAGTATGCTTGAAAATAAGCTACTATAACATGTATATTAACAATGAGGCCAATCTGACATGCTTAGTATTTGCCGTGACCCTTCATTGAATCTATTTTAAATTCCATATTCTGTGTCAGTCTCTTGGGAAACAGAACAAACTAGACTGGACAGATCTAAGAAGCAGAAAGTCAAAATTCAAACATTAAGGACAAGTATTCAAATGAATGAATCCAGTGTATATCCCTGTTGTTCCACCTACCCACCCCCTCAGCCAGCCAAGTGTTCCCTGTGGACATGGCTCCAGGAGATGTCTGGAATAATACGAAATTCACCAGGAAATGCCTTAGATGGAAAGATACAAAAGTGAGTCCAATATGACCTGAGAGTTAAGCTGAATGTAATAGTGGAGAGGAGCCTCTCCTACCTGACTCTGAGATCTGTGAGGAAATGATCAACTTCTCAGGAGTTCTGAGGAGATGATGTATAGTCCACCTTGTCATTGTGTGTGTGTACGCGCGCGCACGTGTGTGTGTGTGTGTGTGTGTGTGTGTGTGTGAGTGTGTGTGTGAATAGGGAGTCTCTTTAAAGAGAATGAACCAGGAGAAATCAGAGCTAGATATGAAAATGTGCTATGTCATCAACAACACTTATGGGTTTGACAGTGAGTTGGCCTAATCAAACTAATGTGTGTGGTAGGAGTAATTACACATGAGTTCCATACAGATCTCATTTTTCTCTTCTTTTTTTCAATTTTTTATTATATTCATTATTTATTTATTTATTTATTTATTTATTTATTTATATTTATGTGTGAACATATGTACCATGGCATGTGTGTGGAAGACTGAGGACAACTTGTAGGAACTGGTTCCCTTTTCTCCTCTCGGTGAGCTACACGGGTTATAGTGAGGTCCACAGCATTAGTGGCATGCAAGTACCTTCACCTTCCTCCCGGACTAGCTCACTAGTCCTTGAGTTTTATCTTGTTAGATTGATTTGTGTTTTTACCTATATGTGGAACTTAAACAGCTGAGGTCAAGAACAATCTTTCTCACAAAACAGCAGAATTTGTCTGTCCATGAGGACAAATTTCATACAATGGACCTACATTAAGCCCAAATCAGATTTTTATATTATTAAAAAAAAACATGTAAAATTTTTAATTGCTCATATTTGTATGCTTGCTGGAACATTGACAGATGTTTAGACTATTTGCACAGTTTCATTAAAATTGCTTATTTTATCACAATGAATTCAATTGAATAATTTATAAATACTTCCTGAGAAATGGGTCATTTAATTTTCAAAGTAAAATTTACCTTCTGTTGTGATATTATTGTTTAATAATATATGTGTCCTAAAAAGCAGTTCACATGGAAGGTGCTATAAACTGGAATCTGTATTTTACTGTTAGCCTACCTTTCATAGCACTTCTTATAAGTCATGGACCCAGAAGCAATAGGTCTAGTGCTCATAGAATCCCAACCAACAGGATAAATGCCAGACTGACTAAAGTAATCAAGACTTTGATTTTTCAATGTCAGCAGAAATGTCAGATCACAGGAACAGGAGGAAAACAGGGACATTTCCTATTCACTAGAAGGGCTGGTCATGAATCTGGGAATCGTGTGCTCGTCATAAATCTGATGTTCAAGGACAAGGTCTGATCATCATCAGCACAGAAGTAACCTAAGGCCACAGAACTGGATGAAAAAAGCAAGGGTAAAGGTCCAGGTTTCATTCAGCTTTCTGTTGTCCTGGTAGAATATATTGATTGTGCTTTTAATTAGGTTCAGTGTATTTTTATAAGGCACCCAGGATGTGCGGATCTCTTTCCTTCCCTAATCCTTAACAACTACTGATCATTGCTACATGTTTGAGTCAATTCTTTCCCACCTCCCATATGTGTGGACAGGCACTGCTTGTCTTTTTGTGTCTCATGTGTTTCCACTAACATAATGGGCTGTAGTTCCATCCATTTACTTTAAATGACCAGATTTGATTCTCATAAAGAGTCTAAAAAGAAGAGTTCTATTTGCAAGTCAAGCACTGCTCTAAATTCTCTGTCTTCAGTTGTTCATTTAATATTCATAAAAATTCTTTCCCCATTTCACTGTCTCAAAGAGTGAATTTTAGAGGGGGTATGCAATTTTCCGGAAGGGATGTAGCTTTACTTAACACAGAGATATTGCAACTATGGAAAGTTAACAGAAAACAACTGTATTTTATTGCTAAATCTTGACATTCAACCCATGGAGGAGTATTGACAGTATAAATGGCTGTTTGGCAGAAAATGCCACCAACCATTGTAATAAGGACAGCAAAGTTCAAAAAGCTATGAACATTCAGGAAGCCGAGGTTTCCAAAAACAACCTGAGTGATACTTGGAATAGAAAAGTATGAATAAACTGAAAATTCTATTCCTTTTTACAGTACACTATGAGAAGCTGCAATAAGCTAATCTAAAATGATTTAGACACTCCTTTTCTTCTATAATTCCATAAAGCAGAGAAAGAAAACAGCTAATTCAGCAAGTGTAATGTTTTTGAATGAACCAAATATATTAGTTTTGACAGGGTTGCTAGCACCCTGGCTGTGTTTGGTCATTTGAAGTGACTATGCACTTAGTTCAATTGCTTGGGAGAAGTATTTATCTGGCGATCTCAATAATTAGTTAAATTTGACTTTAGACAACTGACCTGATGAACAGATAGGGTTATTGTTATTCCTACTTCATCTTTTGGGGTTGGGCATGTAAAGGTTGGTCTGGTTAAGTTTCTTCCTAATCAGTTGCAGTAATAATGGCAATAATGACAATCACAAATCTCCAAGATACAAAACAATCCCCTCATTTTTTTTCAGTTCAAGAAGTCGTCTTTGTGTTCTGGTTTTCTTTCCTGTGCTGTAATAACAATGCTTACTAAAAGCCACTTAGGGAAGGAAAGGAGTTATTTGGCTTAACTTCCAGGCCATAGTCTGTTATTAAAGGAAGTCAGAGTAAAAATTCTATTGGAACTCAGAGGCAGAAATCATGAAGGAACACAATTTGCTGGCTGGCTCTCTTGTTTGCTTTTCAATTCCCTCATGCTTAGCAAGACCTCCTGTACATCCCAGGATCACCTGCCTAGGAATGATGTCAAGTCATAGTGGGCTGGGCTCTCCTTCATTAGTTAATAATCACAACAATACTCTACAGACATACCCAAAGACCAATCTGAACTAGACCATTATTCAATGAAGATTTTACTTTCACGTGACTCTAGACTATCAAGTACACAATCTAAGCTAACAAGGACAGACAGTGAAAAAATTCATAGAATTACCAGTTGTGCCAGTTAAGATTTTTATATTGTTAGAAGTAGAAAATAATGTGAAATAAAATACAGCTTTTGACTTCTTCCTTTCCAATTTGTATCTCCTTGATCTCCTTTTGTTGTATAATTGCTCTGACTAGGATTTCAAGTATTATATCAAATAGGTAGAGAAAGAGTGGGCAGCCTTGTCTAGTCCCTGATTTTAGTGGAATTGCTTTCAGTTTCTATCCATTTAGTTTGATGTTGGCTGCTGGTGTGCTATATAAAGCTTTTACTATGTTTAGGTATGGGCCTTGAATTCCTTATCTTTCCAAGACTTTTGTCATGAAGGGGTCTTGGATTTTATCAAATGCTTCCTCAGCATCTAATGAGATGATTATGTGATTTTTGTCTTTGAGTTTATTTATATAGTGAATTACATTGGTGGATATCTGTACATTGAACCATCCCTGCGTCCCAGGGATGAAGCCTACTTGATTATGATGGATGATTGTTTTGAAGTGTTCTTGGATTCAGTTTGTGAGAATTTTATTGAGTATTTTTGCATCAATATTCATAAGAGAAATTGGTGTGAAGCTCTCTTTCTTTGTTGGGTCTTTGTGTGGTTTAGATCTCAGAGTAATTATGGCTTCATAGAATGAATTGGGTAGAGTAACTTCTGTTTCTATTTTGTGGAATAGTTTGAGGAGTATTGGTCTTCTTTGAAGGTCTACACTTGATCTTAGCCAAAAGGCCGAGAAGCAATTCTCTTCTAAGGTCTAAGAGATCTTTGTACTAAACCCATCTAGTCCTGGGACTAGATTTCTTTGGTTGGGGTCTATTAATGACTGTTTCTATTTTCTATGAGATTGTTTTGACCATTTATCTGATGCTTATTTAACTTTGATACCTGGTATCTGTCTAGAAAAATGTCCATTTCATCCATGTTTTTTAGTTTTGTGAGAATAGAGTTTTGTTGAAGGATCTGATTTTTTTTTTTTGGATTTCCTCAGTTTCTGTTGTTATGTCTCCCTTTTCATTTCTGACTTTGGTAGTTAGAATACTGCCTCTGTGCCCTCTAGATAGCTATTTGAATATGATATTATAGTATACTTAAGTGACTCCACAAATTCCACCAGAGACCTGCTAGGACTGACAAACAACTTCAGCAAAGTAGCTGGATATAATATTAACTCAAACAAATCAGTGGCCTTCTTCTACACAAATGATAAACAGGCTGAGAAAGAAATTAGGGAAACAGCACCCTTCAAAATAGTCTCAAATAATGTAAAATACATTGATGTGATTCTAGGTAATCAAGTAAAAGGTCTGTATGACAACAACTTCAAGTCTCTGAAGAAAGAAATCAAAGAAGGTCTCACAAGATGGAAAGATGTCTCATGTTCATGGATTGGCACGATTAATATAGTAAAAATGGCCATCTTGCCAAAAGCAATCTACAGATTCAATGCAATCTCCATCAAATTCCAACTCAATTCTTCACAGAGTTAGAAAGAGCAAGCCTCAAATTCATCTGAACTAACAAAAAAACAAACAAACAAAAAACCCAAAAACTAAAACAGGGAGAACTATTCTCACCAATAAAATAACTTCTAGTGGAATCACTGTCCCTGACTTCAAGCTGTACTACAGAGCAATTGTGGTTAAAAACTGATGGTATTGGTACAGTGACAGGCAGGCAAATCAATGGAATAGAATTGAAGACCCAGAAATGAACCCACACCCCTATGGTCACTTGGTCTTTGACAAGGGAGCTAAAACCATCCAGTGGGGGGAAAAAAGACAGCATTTTCAACAAAGGGTGCTGGCTCAACTGGCGGTTATCATATAGAAGAAGGCAAATCGATCCATTCTTTTCTTCTTGTACAAAGCTCAAGTCCAAGTGGATCAAGGACCTCCACATTAAACCAGATACACAGAAACTAATAGAAAAGAGTGTGGATAAGAGCACATGGGCACAGGGGAAATTTTCCTGAACAGAACACCAATAGCTTATGTTCTAAGATTAAAAATTGAAAAATGGGACTTCATAAAATTGCAAAGCTTTTGTAAGGCAAAGGATATTGTCAATAAGACAAAACGGCAACCAAGAGATTGGGAAAAGATCTTCACTAACCCTACATCCAATAGAGGGCTAATATCTAATATATACAAAGAACACAAGAGGTTTGACTACAGAGAAACAAATAACCCTATTAAAAATGGTGTACAAAGCTAAACAGAATTCTCAACTTAGGAATACCAAATAGCTGATAAGTACCTAAAGAAATGTTCAACATCCTTAGTAATCAGGGAAATGCAAATCAAAACAACCCAGAGATTCCACCTCACACCAGTCAGAATGGCTAAGGTCGAAAACTCAGGTAAGAGCAGATGCTGGCAAGATTGTGAAGAAAGAGGAAAGAGGAACACTCCTCCATTACTGGTGGCACTGCAAGCTGGTACAACCATTCTGGAAGTCAGTTTGGCAGTTCCTTAGGACCTGAGAACCCAGGAATATCACTCCTTGGAATATACTCAGAAGATACTCCAACATGTAATGAGGACACATGCTCCACTATGTTTATAGCAGCCTTATTTATAATAGCCAGAAACTGGAAAGAACCCAGATGTCCCTCAACAGAGGAATGGCTACAGAAAATGTGTTTCATTTATGCAATGGAGTACTACCAGGTATTTAAAACAATGAATTTATGAAATTCTTAGGCAAATAGATGGATCTAGAGGCTATCATCCTGAGCGAGATAACCCAATCCCAAAAGAACATACATGGTATGCACTCACTGATAAGTGGATATTAGCCCAGAAGCTTGGCATACCCAAGATAGAATTCACAAACCACATGAAACTCAAGAAGAAGGAAGACCAAAGTGTGGATACTTTGACCTTCCTTAATAGGAGGAACAAAATACACATGGAAGGACTTACGGAGACAAAGTGTGGAGTAGAGACTGAAGGAATGATCATCCAGAGACTGCCTCACCTGGGAATCCATCCTATATACTTTCACCAAACCCAGACACTATTGTGGATGCCAACAAGTACTTGCTGACAGGAGCCTGATATAGCTGTCTCCTGAGAGGCTGTGCCAGTGATTGACAAATACAGATGTGGATGCTCACAGCCATCCATTAGAATGGGCACAGGGTCCCCAATGGAGGAGCTAGAGAAAGGACCCAATGATCTGAAGAAGTTTGCAACCTCCTTTGAAGAGGAGGAACAACAATATTAACTAACCAGTATCCCCAGAGCTCCCAAAGACTAAACCACCAACCAAAGTGCACACATGATGGGACTCATGGCTCCAGCTGCATATGTAGCAGAGGATGGCCTAGTTGGTCATCAATGGGAGGAGAGGTCCTTGGTCCTGTGAAGGCTCTATGCCCCAGTGTAGGGGAATGCCAGGGTCAGGAAGCAAGAGTAGGTGGATCGGTGAGCATGGGGAGATGAGAGGGGATTGGGGCTTTTCAGAGGTGAAACCAGGAAAGTGGATAACTTTTGAAATGTTAATAAAGAAAATATCTAATAAAAAATAACTTTTTTTGTTAGTCTGAGATTATTTTACTGGTTCTGGTGGCCAATAGAGAAACCAAGATAAACACAAACACTTTTACCTTTACAAGGAAAAAAAAAAGCCACTCTGAGCTGGCACAGTATATTTCTTAGTTAGAGTAGAAGGGACTTGTTAATGAGTTGGATTTGGGATGTCAGAGGAGAAAAACTCTGTGATTTACACAGGATTTCCTTGATCCCAGTGGCACTTGTTATGGCATTTACTTAGAAGAGAAATGAAAGGGAAATTTTTGAGAGCCGTGGTTTGGAAAAATCAAGAATCCAGTTCAATAGACTCATAGATCTTACAGGGATAGATGATAGGCTGACTACCACAATCAAAGCAGAGTTCAAAGAAGTGTGCCCTAGAAATACAGACTTGGCCACACAGCACTGTAAATAAAATCTCTTAGGAAGGAGCATGGTCAAGAGCAATCTTAGCTCACATGGGTTAGGTCAGAAAATGAATTGGGAAAGAGAACACCCATTCTATTTCCAAATAAAAGAAACCCCAGCAGGAAGACAAATCCTGCTGCTCCTGTCTTACCCAAGACCCTTACTAGAAGACTGAATGTTGCAGATATAGTGAAGTCATCAGCTATTCCAGGGACAGAAATAATAGTATAGCAAGAGAAATGTGTTTTGCCTCAATTTTTGTTATATCTATGACAACAACTCCTCCCAAAACATTGTATTCTCTGTGCTCTAACATCATGGATATTTTATTGGTCACCAATCCGCATTTAAAATATACTCTCAATGTTTTGCGAGAGGACTTCCTTGTGGCACTGGAGTTTGAGAGGCACTCATCAGGGCACTCATCTCCTAGAAGTATTTTTTTCAATTTGTTTGTCTTTTGTTTTGTTTTTAAATAACCAGAACTGATTTTGTAACATAAACTGAATATTAGCAATTAAATAACTTAAGCAAACACCCTGTATTTTATTGAGAAATTTACTTCCTGTGTTTATCTTCTGCTATAAACAGCTAGTTCTCTATATTCCCCAGTTCCGCATCTGTGAATTCAATGAACCATGGGAAAGTAAAATTACATATATATGGATCATGTGCAGACTCTGTCATTACTCTCTAAATAATGTTTTGTAACAACTGTTTACACAGTGTTCATTTTATATTACATATTATAAGTAGCCTTACAACAATTTAAACTATTCACAAGGCTGTAAAAGCCTATTTTTTTAATTTTATTTTATTTTTATTAGGTGTTTTCCTCATTTACATTTTCAATGCTATCCAAAAAGTCCGCCATACCCACTCCCCCAATCCACTACCCACCCACTCCCCCGTTTTGGCCCTGGGGTTCCCCTGTACTGGGGCATATACAGTTTGCAAGTCCAATGGGCCTCTCTTTGCAGTGATGGCCGACTAGGCCATCTTTTGATACATATGCAGCTAGAATCAAGAGCTCCGGGGTATTGGTTAGTTCATAATGTTGTTCCAACTATAGGGTTGCAGATCCCTTTAGCTCCTTGGGTAATTTCTCTAGCTCCTCCATTGGGGGCTGTGTGACCCATCCAATAGCTGACTGTGATCATCCACTTCTGTGTTTGCTAGGCCCCGGCATAGTCTCACAAGAGACAGCTATATCTGGGTCCTTTCAGCAAAATCTTGCTAGTGTATGCAATGGTGTCAGCGTTTGGGAGCTGATTATGGGATGGATCCCTGCATATGGCAATCACTAAAGACTTGACAGTCTGGTGATTACTGCAAGAAGCTGCAAGTTCTCGTGGATCAAATCCCCAAGAATCCCAGTGAATGGCTGTAGATATCTTTGAAATCATGTTTTAGATACGAAGAGGTACATACTGTATCTTGCTACTGAGTTTTACTACATAATGAGATGAATGATGGAAAGAAATGTTCATTTTTGTTTTTAATTTTGTTCTTCATTCTGTTCATTGTTCTCTTATATGCAGAGTGTGTGTGTGTTTCTGTCTGTCTGTCTGTCAGTCTGTGTCTCTGAGTATGTCTGTATGTGTATTGTCTATGTTTGTCTCTGTCTCTCTGTTTACTGTTGCATATTTTTAACTTACTACTATGTTCCCCTAGAAGGTCATTTTATATTCAGGACAATAAATTCAAGCCTCTTATCACATCTGGAATGAGGATGGGAATGGGAATAAGCTACTACAATCCTGGACCAGAAGGCAAGAATAGAAGAACATACATGAAATATTCTCAGAGAGGTACACCCCTCGTTTCCATTTCTCACAAAACAATTATTGGTGAGTAGTAATCGTTGTACTAGGCCCCAAGGAGATAATAGCTAACTAATACATCTGACTGATCCCTTCTAATGTTTTCTTTATAATCATTTTGTTGCCATAATTAAATCATAGTCAAAATAATAGTCTTAGGTATTAAATATCAAAGAAAACGAATGAGAATAAAATATTATACTTTTGGCTATGGAAAGTCTTTCAGAGCTGAAAAATTTTCCTGTGTTCTCTCTTCATTTCACGCATAGCCACAGGCAAGGCATTCCCTATAAAGTATTTCTATTCCCTGTAACTTCCTCTGGTATAGTAAAAACTCCATTTCATGTGTGCTAGGCAACACTATTTTCCAAAGCTCAAGCTAATTATATGAGATTTATCTGTGTGGAAACAGGGATTAAGCAAGCAAGGGAAATGAGGAAATTTTATTTAGTGGCTCTGTTTAACTAAGGATAATGAAAACAAAGGTTACACAAAATGAAATCTTTCCTGAAATAAATACCTTGCTAGTGAAGGTGAATGTTTTGTTGCTGACTTTCTCTGCTTTCCTGTAGATGGCTGTTGATAACACAGAGTCAGAGCAGACATGTTTGCCTTTAAGCCAGGAGCAGAAACTACATTAAACTTATCTCTTTGACAAACTTGTTACTAAGCTTCTTTGTTCTTACTTGGGGATTATTCCTCTCAAATTTTGCAAAGTGGAAAAGAAAAACGCCATATTTATGATATTATCATTTTCTATGGAAAGCATGTTATTTAAAACTAATACTATTAGCCTCCAAATAATTTTCATAATTAATTAGGTTCCCCCCTTCTAAGCCCTAATTTTCCTTTTTTTTTCAATGGCTTACCCCCAAAATTGGTTGTTTTCCTCTTATTGCCTAATTGCACATTGTACCCTGCTCCAATTTTTATAATCACAATTATTTTATCTGGGGAAAAATAATCTCCAGTATTTTATGCTATTTAACGCAGAGTTTTAATTTCCTCAAATTGCAATCTTACTATTTATTTTTCTCTTCATGGACTTATTTTTGTAATATTTGTTCACTGTATGACCCAAATCTTTCCAATGTGAGATAAAAATAAAAGTGTTGCATCATGCTCATCTATTATTTATTTAGGTGACAGGATTTTGTCAAGAGAAAAACAATGCCTGTAATTTGTTTGGGTGAAGGCAAATGAGCAGGTTGCTGGAGCGTAATTAGCATTCGGCCTTTTCGACTTTCTTTACTACCCACCTCCTGGAAAAGTCATGCTTCAGCATGAAGCTGTTCTTCCTGATTGGATAGGTGGGGCTGTAGCAGCTGCCTGAGTGTTGGGATGAGAAGGAACCATCCTGACCCAGTGAAGCCATCCTTCTCCCCTAGGCAACTGCCCTGCCTTGCAGCTGTGGCACCACTGAAGTGCTAGTGTGTGTGTAAATGTCCTCTGACCACTAGGTGTTTATGCAGCCTTCCCAAGTGGATCAGGCCATGTTGGGTTTCCTGTGACTCTCCCTAGTGATTGCTCAACTCTCAGAATTTTCTTGAATTAATGTTGCATTGAAGAATAAAACAACAAAGCAGTTTCTTCTTGGAGTACTTTTTCTGAGGTCAAGCTCAAATTTGAATTCCTTACATCTTACCCCGTGTCTCTATCTGTCTGTAGTCTGTGGCTTACTGGTCTGACTGTAGTTTATCAGTTCACCCTGTGTGTGTGTGTGTGTGTGTGTGTGTGTGTGTGAGAGAGAGAGAGAGAGAGAGAGAGAGAGAGAGAGAGAGAGAGAGAGAGAGAAAGAAAGACTTTTTGTGCTTGTATGTCTTTTGTGCCTGTCCCAGAGATATTTGTTTAACAGCACAGTAAGCATTGTAGGGGAGACAAACAGGTAATAATTTACAAAGATCTTAAACAGGGCTTTACACAGAAAGAATCTTCTGGCTATTAGGAACAGCTTCTATGAACACAGTGGAGCAAGTGCCCTTGGTATGGTGCAGCGTCTTCGGCTATATGCCTAGGAGCGGTATAGATAGGTCTTGAGGTAGTACTAGTCCTAATTTTCCGAGAAACTGCCAAATTGCTTTCCAGATTAGGTTGTACAAGTTTGTACCAGCAATGGAAGAGTGTTCCGCTTGTTCATGTATATGTTCCTGCTTGAATTTTTGATCTTAGTCATTCTGATGGGTGAAGAGGGAGTCTCAGAGTCCATTTGATTTACATTTCCTGATAACTAAGGATGTTGAACATTTCTTTGTTTCTTAGTTATTAGAGATTCATATGTTGAGAATTCTCTGGATAGTTCCGTTCCCTGTCTTTTAATTGGGTTGTTTAGTTTGTTAGTGAAGAACTTACTGAATTCTTTGTGCATTTTGGATATTGCTCCTATGTCAGATATAGGGATATGGAACGTATTTTCCCAACCCATAGGCTGCCATTTTTTTCTATTGACTGTATTATTTGCCTTAGAGAAGCTTTTCAGTTTCATAAGGTTCCCTTATTAGTTTATTATTATTAGTCCACTATTATTTATTAGTTGTTGATCTTAGCACTTGACAATACATGTTCTGTTCAGGAAGTTGTCTCCTGTACCAACTCCATTTTCTTTTCTATTACATTTAATGTATCTGGTTTTAAGTCGAGGTGTTTGATCCATTTGCACTTGAGTTTTATGCAGGGTGATAAGTGTGGATCCTTGTGCATTCTTCTATATAGAGACATCCAGTTAGACCATTGCCATTTGTTGAAGATGCTTTCCATTTTCCATTGTATGATTTTGGCTTCATTGTCAAAAATCAAGTGTCCTTATGTATGTAGCTTTATTTCAGGGTTCTTTGAATCTACTCCATTGATCAACCTGTCTGTTTCTATATTAACACAGTGAAGTTTTAATTATTATTGCTTTGTAGTACAACTTGATATCAGGGATGCAGTTTTATTTATAATAGCCAGAAACAGGAAACAATCTTTATGATTCTCAACAGAAGAATGGGTAAAGAGTGAAGTTCGTTTACACCATGGAATACTACTCAGTTACTGAAAACAAGGGGCATTGTGAAATCTATAGACAAATGGGTGGAACTAGAAAGTAATCCTGACTGATGTAATCCAGACCCAAAGGACATAAATGGTATGTTATCATTTATAAGTGGATACTAGCCATAAAGTACAGGATACTCACACTATAATCCACAGACCCAAAGAAGCTAAGTAGCAAGGATGGACCAAGAGAAGATGCTTGAGTCTCCCTTAGAAGGAGAAAAAAAATTGTCTGAGGAAGTAGATAAAGGGATGTAACTGGGTGGTGGAAAGAATGAGGAGCAGAGCAGAAGGGTAGGAATCATGTGTAAGGAGAACTGGGAAAAGAAGGCCTGGAGAGTGAACAGACATTGGTTGAGGGGGTATTTCTAAGAAATGCTAGGGACTTGGAATAGGGAGGCTTCAGTGAGATTATGAAGGTGACTTTAGATGTGACTCCTGGCAGTGGGGAATATAGATCCTGAAGTGGCCACTTCCTATAGCCAGGCAAGATTAGGACACCAACCCACTCACAAAAGCTTTGAACACATTGAACCAACTACTCACCTTTTTTGAGATCTATCCCATGTGCAAGAACTAATTCCTGACACTATCAATGATATCCTGTCATGCTTGCAGACAGAAACCTAGCATAACTTTTCTCTGAGAGGCTCTACCCAGCAGCTGACTTAAACAGATGTAGTTACCCACAGCTAAACATGAGGCAGAGTGTTGTGGAAGAGTTGGGGAAAGGATTGAGGAACCTAGAGGAGTTATGGACTCCACCAGAAGATCAACAGAGTCAACCAGGCTATAGCCTTGGAGACTATCAGAAATTGAACCACCAACCAGAAAGCACACAGAGGCTAGACCTAGGCTCCCTGCACCCCTGTGACAGACTTGGAGCTTGATGTTCATGTGGTTCCACCAACAACTGGATCAGGCACTTACCCTGACTCTGTTGCTTGCCTGTGGATCCCATTTCTGTAACTGGGCTGCCTTGACTGGTCTCAGTGGGAGAGGATATACATAGTCCTGTAGTGACTTGAGGCTTCTGGGTAGGTTGGTGCCTAGGGGGACTGTCCCTTCTCAGAGATGAAGGGAGAAGGAAACAGGCCAAGAGGCCTGTAACAGTAGACTGGGAAGAGAAGGAGGTGTGATAGTAGTGTAAAGTGAATGGATGAATGAACAAATAGAAAAGTGCTTTTGCCGGGCGTGGTGGCGCACGCCTTTAATCCCAGCTCTCGGGAGGCAGAGGCAGGCGGATTTCTGAGTTCGAGGCCAGCCTGGTCTACAAAGTGAGTTCCAGGACAGCCAGGGCTATACAGAGAAACCCTGTCTCGAAAAACCAAAAAAAAAAAAAAAAAAAAAAAGTTCTTTTATTCTGTTTATTTTATTTCATTATTTCCTTTTTTTTTTTTTTTTTAATTTCTGCTTCCTGAGCAGGTTCCATAGACAGAGATTGGATTGTAATGATGCAAATGTTGTTCAGAGCTACTTCTAGCTGTTTCTCAGTCCTATTTTGTATGAAATATACAAATATGCAAATAAGTACTAACAAAAGATGATGAAAACACAACCTTTCCACAGCAGCCCTAGAAACCTGTAACTTCCCACACATCCATGATAACACCCACTTCTGCACTTGGTCAGACCACTGATCTATGGTACCTAATACTACACAACTGTGTACCACTATCTACTGTCTTTCCCCTTCCCTGCCTTCTCCTATTTATCTAGCCTAAAAAAAAAAAAAAAAAAATCACTCCTCTTTTTACATTGTGTTTTTTTTCCAATGGCCTCGGGATAAAATATAATCTTGGCCTGATAAATATAGTGTTAATTATATTAGAGTCATTACTTCATGCTCTGGTCTCACCTTCAGCAGTATGCTAATTTAAAACTCATGTGAAAATAAATAACATAGATCATTTAACCCATACCATGTACACAAATCTGTTCTATGGAAATAAAAATTCTATCATATTAATATTCTCTTAGAAAATTATATTGAAAATAATCGTGATAAGCTTTACTCAAGAACTAGCTACAAAATAAAGCACAGGAAATACAAATCACATGGTAAATATTTTATAAATTTAATATAAACCTGATTATAAATTTGAATATTTTATAAATTTGAAAATCATCAGTGTTTATAAGGAAGTCATAAAAAATGAAACAATGTTAAAAGACTAGAAGAAGACATGAACAGTACAAATATCAAACAAAAAAACAATTTATAGAATTAAAAAACAAGTATATTCATATGAGAAATTTAGAGTTTAATTAAATACCAAATGTATCAATGGAACAGGAAGGAAAAAGTTAATAACGAAATAACATAATTCCAGCTCCTTGGTTATATATTTACTTGCATTTAAACTACTTTTGAAGCTCATTAGATTTGCAAGAATGCTCTGTTTAAAAAAAAAAACGATTTTGGGGAGTTGAGGAAATAAACCAATTATAATTGGTATACTTACTTTGAGAGCAATTTGGAAGTAAGCAGGACAATTGAAAACATGAAATACTTTCTAATACCTAGTGTGGTTAAGATATTGACTCCCTTTGGAGCTATTTATTTCTTCATATATGAGATTACACACCATTCTGCAAAGGTACACATGGGCATTTATAAAGTGTAGGATGATACAGAGAGAAACATTATGTTTGACATCCGGGGAAAAATGGTAGACTACAACATTTGCTTAAAATTGAGTACATAAATAAAGTGCGGTGTTTTATTTAAATTGGATCATGTCATATAGTGAAATTGAACAGAATGATGAGAAACATAACACATTTTAATCAAAAGCCAACTTCTCCACAGATAAAGTGCCATACTACATATGGATGTTAAAATATATTGAATAGTGCTATATACTATTTGGAGTAAACATGTAGCAAAAGCATAAACATTCATGCAGCAATAAACATTAATTTCTGAATATCTGAATAAAACACTACTTTGGAAATGTGTAGGTAGTTCAGCAGAACACAAAGATAATGTAACTCTATCGTTTGATGTTGTGCCGTAAGTAGACAACTGATAAAGTAAATTTGTCAAGATTGGTGCCGTGGCATATATCCGTAAATTTACTCTATGAAAACATTACACTGGTTGAAAAGCAGAAAAAATAATTTCAAATGCTCTCCCCCCTCCCTCTCTCTCTCTCTCTCTCTGTGCGTGTGTGTGTGTGTGTGTGTGTGTGTGTGTGTGTGTGTGTGCCTGTATGTGAGTGGATGTGGAAAGGTGTGCCTGTGTATATTTTAGGGAGGGTGAGAAGGAAATGTGGTATAGGATTCCTTCAGAACTACCACCACCAGTGTTTTCAAAGTCCCATTTCCCACCATTTTATTCAAGCACTTCAAGCCATCACTAGTTCAACAGTCTTTCTATCACCCTAAACCATTCAGGTTCTTTATCAGAACATATAACACAGTCAGTTGTTTAGCTATGTTTGAATTTCTCTAACTTGGGGTCAAATGACAGGGTGACTAATTATTTAGTCTAGATTATTTCTAGACTTTATTTCTATGCATTGATTTCAGTGTACTGTGATTTGCCATAGTGGGTTATTTTCCACTTGGATATACAGAGGTATATCATGTGGCTGATCACTCTGGTGAAAGACAATGGGTTGGTCAAGTCATCAATAACTGTTACACACTTGCAGTCATCTCCAACAAAGCTTCCAATGGCATGAGTGCAGCCCCTGCATCCCTAATGGTCTTAGGAACATGTGGAGGGTTAACTATTCCTAACATGATACACTGCCATGCATCTTATTTATCTTCTTGTATTTATACTGCCAAAATTCTGAGTCTTTTCACTCTAGTCCTCATATATAAATTTTTAAGAATTTATATGTTAATAGTGTTAGCCTTTGCAAGTTGTTTAGTCACACAACACAGTGTCACTGAATTTATAAATTAAAATTTGAATATATTATAGATTTTGAAGAACTTTGTTAAGTTTTTGTTTGAATTATTACAATTAAATGAGCAGCCTCATCTATTTTCAAAATTCCATTCCTGGCATTCTTGAAAGCAAATTTTACCAACCTGTTTGTTCTGTTGTTAGTTGTTTTTATTGTGTGGTATTCAGGATTTGTTTTTTGTTTTCTCTCCCCATTTGGATTTTTATTAGCATGGTAGTGCATCAATCATTTATTCAGTCAACAATGTATAGTGTTAAAGACTATTGGCTGAACAACAAAGATAAAATAAAAAATAATACCATTGCCTGGAACTGTAGAACTTCATATTTGTAAAGAAATAAAGTATAAAAGTAGTCATGGTGCTTTTAAATTCAGTGAGTTCACTGCTTTTCAAACATCAAAATTTGTACCACACAGGTTAGAATTTCTTAGCTACGACTAACAATTTTAACTAAGTCTTTTTTATAGCATGTTAACATTCTAATTAAAAGGCCCTGATTCTGAATAGAACACAACGGATGAAGCACGGGTGTCTATTTGTTTGTTGTATTTTTATATTTAACATCTAAATATTAAATATAATTTGACTAAAAATAATTTTAATTGTAACAATACATTTTATAATGGTTTTTTAATTGGATGTTTTATAAAATTACATTTCAAATGTTATCCCCTTTCCTGTTTTTTACCCTTTGCAAACACCCTATCCCATCCACCCTTACCCTGTTTCTTTGAGAGTGCTCTCCCATCCACCTACCAACTCCTTCTTCACCACCCTAGCATTCCTTTACACTGGAGCATCAGGCCTTCACAGGAACAAGGGCCTCCCCTCCCATTAATGCCAGATAAGTCTCATTCAGTTCCTTCAGTCCTTTCCTTAACTCCCCCATTGGGGTCTCTGTGCTCAGTCAGATGATTGACTGTGAGCATCCACATTGTATTGGTTAGGATCTGGCAGAGATTCTCAGGAGATAGATGTATCAGGTTCCTGTCAGCAAGCACTTCTTGGCATCAGCAATAGTGACTGGATTTGGTGTCTGCATGTGGGATGGATCCTCAGGTGGGGCAGACTCTGGGTGTACTTTCTTTCAGACTGTGTTCCACTCTTTGTCCCTGTATTTCAGTTAGACAGGAGCAATTTTTGGATAAAATTTTGCAGTTGGATGGGTGGCCCCATATCTCAACTGGGGGGCCATGCCTAACCTCTAGATATGGCCTCAACAGGTTCTCCTTCCCTTCCTTCTTGTGGGGTATTTCAGCTAATGACATCCCCATGGGGTCCTGGGACAATCTTGCTTTCCTGGTATCTGGGACTTTCTGGTAGCTAGCCCCAGTTTCCCATCCTCCATTGCTACACATCTTTGTTCAATTTTCTGACCCTTTATACATCTCCACCTCCATCTCCTCCCATACCTGATTCTTTCCCTCTTTCCCCCCTCTCCTTTTTCTCTTCCTCCCAAATCCTAGAAAAAAATTGTATCTTTGAAATTTTTTTTAGAATAGTATAAAACAAACATAAAATATACCAAGTCCTTCCAACCCTCTACTTCCTTGATTATTTTCTTCCCCCTTCTAAGTAGGACTGAAACATCCACTCTTTGGTTTTCCTTCCTCTTAAGATTCATGTTGTCCATGAATTGTATCGGGAGTATTCCAGACTCTTCCTAATATCCACTTATCAATGAAAACATACCATGTGTATTTTTTGTGACTGAGTTACCTCACTCAGGATGAAATTTTCTAGATCTGTCCAGTTGCCTGCGAATTTACAATTCATTGTTTTTAATAGCAGAGTAGTCTTCCATTATATAAATGTATCACATTTTCTGTATCCATTCCTCTGTTGAGGGACACCTGGGTTCTTTCCAGCTTCTGGCTATTATAAATATGGCTGCTATGCACATAGTGGAGCATGTGTCCTCATTACATGTTGGAGCATCTTCTGGGTATATGCCAAGGAGTAGTATAGCTGGGTCCTTAGACAGTATTATGTCCAATTTTCTGAGGAACTGCCAAACTGTTTTCCAGAGTAGTTGGACCAGCTTTCAATCCCAACAGCAATAGAGGAGTGTTCTTTTTTTATCCACAACCTCTCCAGCATCAGCTGTCACCTGAGTTTTTGACCTTAGCTATTCTGACTGGTGTGAGGTGAAATCTCTGGGTTGTTTTGATTTGCATTTTCCTGATGATTAAGGATGTTGAACATTTTTTCAGGTGCTTCTCAGCCATCCCGTATTCCTCAGTTGAGAATTTTGTTTAGCTCTGTTTCCCGTGTTTAAAATAGGGTTATTTGGTTCTCTGTCTAACATCATGAGTTCTTTATATATATTAGATATTAGCCCTCTATTGGATGTAGGATTGGTAAAGATGTTTTCCCAGTCTGTTGGCTGCTGTTTTTTTCCTGTTGACCGTGTCCTCTGACTTAAAGAAGTTTTGCTGTTTTATGAGGTCCCATTTGTCCATTCAAGATCTTAGCACACCAAAATTCTGGGTCCTGTTTACGTGTCAAGTCTGTTAGTCTATGTCTTTTTATTGGGAAATTGAGTCCACTGATGTTAAGAGATATTAAGGAATAGTGATTGTTGCCTCCTGTTATTTTTGTTATCAAAGACAGAATTAAGTTTGTGTGGCTATCTTATTTTGAGTTTGTAGAAAGAACATTACTTCCTTGCTTTTTATAGGGTATAGTTTCCCTATTCATGTTGGAGTTTTCCATCTACTTTTTAAATTAATTTATTTTTTACACTCCATATTTTATTTCCCCCATCCACCCTCTGACTGTTCCACATCCCATACCTCCTCCTCACCCCCTGTCTCTACATGTTTGTACCCAAACCCCACCTCACCTGACCTCTAAATTCCAGGGGACCTCCAGTATCTTATCGGTTAGGTGCACTATCTCTGAATGAGCAGAGACCTGGAATTCCTCTACTCTATGTTTGTTGGGGGCCTCATATCATCCAGTGTATACTTTCTGTTTAGTGGTCCAGTGTTTGAGAGATCACAGGGGTCCAGACTAATTGAGACTGCTGGTCCTTCTACAGTATCACCCTCTTCCTCAGTTTCTTTCAGCCTTCCCTAATTCAACAACAGAGGTCAGCTACTTCTGTCCATTGGTTGTGTGCAAAATCTGCATCTGACTCTTTCAGCTGCTTTTTGGTCCTTTTGAGGGCACTCATGATGGGTCCCTCTTTGTGAGCGTTCCATAGCCCCAGTAATAGTGTCAGGCCTTGGTATCTCTCATTGATTTGGATCCCACTTTGGACCTCTTGATGGACCTTCTTTTCCTCAGGCTCCTCTCCACTTCCATCCCTGTAATTCTTCAAGAGAGGAACAATTAAGGTTTGGAGTTGTGACTAGGAGCACAACCCCTTCCTTCACTTGATGCCCTGTCTTCCTGCTGGAGGTGGGCTCTATATATTCCCTCTCTGTACTGTTGGACATTTCATCAAAGATTTCTCCTTCCATTCTTTCTGCTGGCCCTCAGGGCTTCAGTCATTTTCCCTCACCTAATACCAAATCAGGTTCCCACCCTCCCCACTACCCCCCCATCACTTTCCCTCCCAGGTTCTTCCCTCCCTTCCTGCTTTTGATTGCTTTCTTCTCTCTCCCAAGTAGGACTAAGGTGTTCTCAGCTTGTTGATCTTTTTGAGTTCTTTGTATCTTGAATATTCTGTACATTTTTTGGTTTGATTTGGTTTGGTTTGGTTTGGTTTGGTTTGGTTTGGTTTGGTTTGGTTTGGTTTAGTTTGGTTTGGTTTGTCTAATATTCACTTATTACTGAGTACATACCATGCATGTACTTTTGGGTCTGAGTTACCTCACTCAGGATGATATTATCTAGTTCCATCCATTTGCCTGCAAAACTCAGGATGTCCTAGTTCTTAATAGCTGAGTAGTTTTCCATTTTGTAAATGGACCACATTTTCTGTATTCATTCTTCTGTTGTGGGACATCTGGGTTGTTTTCCAGCTTCTGGCTATCACAGACAAGGCCGCTATGAACATGGTGGAACACATGCCCCTGTCGTATAGTGGGGTATCTTTTGGGTATATTCCCAAGTGTGGTATATCTGGGTCTTCAGGTAGATATATTTCCAATTTTCTGAGGAACCTCGAGATTGATTTCCAGAGTGGTTGTACCAGTTTGCAATCCCCCCAGCAATGAAGGAGTGTTCCTCTTTCTCTACATCCTCTCCAACATGTGTTGTCACCTGAGGTTTTGATCTTAGCCATTCTGATTGGTGTAAGATGGAATCTCAGGGTTGTTTTGATTTGCATTTCCCTGATGACTAAGGATGTTGAACATTTCTTTAGGTGCTTCTCGGACATTCGGTATTCCTCAGTTGTGAATTCTTGGTTTACTTCTGTGCCTCATTTTTTTATTGTTTTTGTTTTGTTTTATTTTGTTTTGTTTTGTGATTAACTTCTTGAGCTCTTTATATAATTTGAATATTAGCCCTCTTTTGGAGGTGGTGTTAGTGAAGGTATTTCTCAATCTGTAGGTTACCGATTTGTCCTATTAATTATGTCCTTTGTCTTACAGAAATTTTCTAGTTTCATGAGGTTCCATTTATCAATTCTTGACCTTAGAGCATGATCCATTGTAGTTTTGTTTAGGAAATTTTCCCCTGTAACAATGAGTTCAAGGCTCTTTCCCACGTTCTCTTCCATTAGGTTCAGTGTATCTGTTTTGTTGTTGTTGAGGTCTTGATCCATTTGGATTT